>NC_056567.1:27593382-27683210 GCF_013358625.1 Macadamia integrifolia | reverse complement strand
TTTTTTTTTTTTTTTTTTTCTTTTTTTGTTATAGGCCCAATAACAAAGTGGTACTAGTATTCCGTAGGATAACACATGGTTATAACAAAGCGATCTCAATTTTACAACTTCAGATCATAAAATGATGTAACTACTCACACTCTCTACTTAATAAAGTCTTTCTTTTAAAAAAAACAAAAGGGTGGGGGGATAAGGTCCTGAAAGGCAACATGATCCTATGCAATGGAAACATGTGTGAAGCATCAATAAATACGGAATTCCACCTTTCATAAAGGCCAATGTGGTCAGGTCCTTTAGGTTTTTTTTTTCCAACAATATTAAAAAAAGTGAGAATATGGGATTGAGTTCTTTATCTGGTTGCGTATTATACGGTAGCACCTCCTTGTGTGTTGTGTCTATCCCCCTTGTCTCCTATTATATGTCAGATCTCTTAATAAAATAAAAAAAAACCCCAAGCGTACGCTGTACAGCCTACAGCGTTTATCCTCATAAAATATTATTTTTTTTGGTAACAGTATCCTATAAAATGAGGAACTCTCCCCTTGATGTTCAATTATCAAAGCCCCAACGGGCGTCTGCGACTCTGCTCCTCCTACTTTTCTCTTCGTTTTTTCTGACCAAACAGGGAACCCTAGAGAAGGGCCATTGAGTACCGCGGCTATCTCTGTCTCGTGCTTTCGCCAGAGAAATTGTTAGCAGTTACTGCATCGCCGGTCGTCCTCAGGTAAGTGTCTCTCTCCCTCCATCTTTCTAGCCCTCTTTTCTTGCTATGATTTCTGAAATCTTTATTCTTCTTCAGATTCACCGACTCGTCGTATATATCTTCGGTCAGCGTCACCGTTCCATCAAGTGGAGTAAGTCTCTCTCTTCTTTTCTTTCTTTCTCTTTCTATAATTGCTGAACCCATAATTCGCCGGTGCATGCCATTTGATTGTTTTATTTTTGTTTTGCCTTGTGAGTGTGACTAGTAGAGAGGACCAAGTTACTCCACAACTCTGTAGTAATCGTAATTTAAACTTTTACGAATTTCATCTTTGCACATCATATCATTATTTGAGAAGATCTAGGGTTGTACCTAAAATTGAATTTGGGAATTGAAAAGTAAAATATGCATAGCGTTTCTAGAGTCCGGAAAACTGACCGATTGAAACTGTCTTCACTTGCTCTATTTCTCTCTCGCTGTCTGAATCAACAATTGGGTCGTTTTCCTTTTGGTTAACGATTGGGTTGAAGTATTGAATAATCAACCAACCAGCCCATTTGGTCTTGGTACCAAATCTGGTTTTAGGGGATCATTTAAATGCAAGTATGCCTGGTTTTTTTGCCTGTTCCGTTGCCTATTGAGCCTGTGTGACAACCCCAGCCCCAGCCCCAGCCACAGCCATGAGCCATCACCTAAATAAAAACCAGGTAATTTAGAAAGAACAGAACAAGCATGAGTAAATTTCTACGAAAGAAGGATTTTCTGGTGAAGGATCCAAATTTTATGATGAAACCAGAGCAAATTATCTAATTCAGGGAGTTGATTTGCAGCCAAGGATTCAAGGGTATACTTCAGCTCATGAAATAACCAGTCCTTGTAATTTGTTTTCTGTTTCTCATGTGCGATGTTCTAAATTCTGAATTCTGTTTCATCTTGTTATATACATTTTGTTTATATGGAATTTGATGTATCTCATGGATGTTAACTTGTGGTATGTATGATGGGATTAAGTATTTTTCTCTTGTATTGTGTTTATTTCAGTGAGGTGATTTCCTTTTGTAAATTTGTATCTACATGCTATTATTCTGTTTGTTGAATAATGTACATGTCTGTTGCACAGTGAATATATTGCCATGTCTTTGTTTCTGTATTTTTAAAGAGGGATTGTATTAATTCTGTACCATATTTTTTATTTACATGTGTTTTTCGCTGTGACTTTAGAAGTAGGGTAAATTACAGATGGGGTACCTAACATTTTGGTAAATCACGGCTAAGGTACCACACGTTTCACATATTATGTTTGGGGTGCCTACACCAGGATAACATTAGTTAGATTAATCAAGATTTTTCTAGATTATAGGTTTGCTTGAGAATGGGGGGGGGGTGAGGTGATGTAGATCGAGCATACAACAAGGGGGTTCATGTGGTTCAAGATTGGCCCCAATATATGGGCCAACTTCAACCGTTTCCAGCCTGTTGACCAAGGCTCTTCTTGTCACTAATCTAGCCTGTCAAATGGGATTAAAGGCAGCTTCTAGAGATCTGAAATCTCCCCTGCCGATTCTAGCTTTGTCTATTATGTACCTTGGCCAGCAAGGGCACAACTGGGAGAAATTGGAAGGTTTCTAGTAGAGTTTTGACTAAAGTTTAGTTTCTTTTATGTGTGTTAACTTCAGTTTTAGGGAAGTTTTAGTTAAGAGTTTCCTTTTTCATTTGGTTTCCTATTTTGTAACCATTCTATTTTTGAAGGAATTGTTGAGTCTATTCAAAGGCCAGGCTATGTAATTTGGACAAGTAGATTATTTTTTGGCTGAATAAATAAATTTATACCCAAAGAAAAAAGAAAATACAAGGGGAAAAAAGGGGGAGGGGAGGCTTAAGCCAACAAGGAGAAGCCAACCCCAGGGGGAACACAAGCAAAGAGCAACCAAAAAACAACAACCAAACATCAAAGTGCCAAGAAGAGAAGACCAACACCCAATGCAACAACAAGGGAGAGGGATGGGATCAAGTGGGGGGGAGAGGGGACAGGCCTAAGGTTCCAGGAGGAAATAATGTGAGAATTTTTGCTGGAATGAGGGATCGGCCGGGAGCGGATAGAATGGAGGGATTGGATTTTAGAGGGGACATCAAAGAAGATGGCAGTCCAAATCTTGTCTGGGGAGTGGGAGTTGGATGACCATCTACAGATGTTGCGCTCCATCCAAAGGTGGCTAATAGTAGTGGAGAAGGCTAACTTACTAATAGTATCACATATGGAGGAAACCGCAAATGTCATGTCGACCCAAATCCATTCCCTATCAAAAGGGAGAATTAACCTACTAGAAGGCTAGCAACGAGCAAGAACAGTTTTCCAAACCAAGGAGGATAGGGGGCAGGAGAAGAAGAGGTGGGAGATATCCCCTTGACCGAGAGGGCAGAGGCAGCAGGAGGGGTTGACGGGGATGTGAGGGTGGAGAAGGAAGGATTGCGTAGGGAGGCAGTTGGAGAGACATCTCCAAGTGGTAAAGCTGTGGCAGGGGATGTGGCCTTTGAACCATATGAGATTTCGCTAAGGGACAATAGGGCCAGAGGATCTCACAAAGGACCAAGCAGAGGCAGAAGTGAACATTCCATTGGAAGAGGGGAACCAAACACATTTGTCTTCCCTACCACAGTGACCAGGGGGAATGGGAGGGAGGGAGGCCCACATATCTGCAAGGGGGGAGGGAGGGGGTCCATCCTAGGGGGGAGAGGATGGAGGAGATAAGAGAGGATTTGGAAAGACCAGAAGAGTAGATGATCCTAGGAGTGACAAGAGAGGAGAGGATACCAGAAGGTTGCTAAGGGTCCATCCAAAGAGAGGTCGACTGTCCATTTCCAATAATGATGGAAAAGGCAGTGAGGGCAAGGGGCCTAAGGCTAAGAATTTTGCTCCAAATCCAAGAGGCATTAGAAGGAATGGGGCAAGACCAAAAGGATTTTGGGGAAAGCAGAGCGGAGTAGACCCAAACTACCTAGATACTTCGATGCTTGGAGGAAAGCTTCCAAATGAGCTTCAGAATGTCCACAGAATTGACCTCCTTGATTCTTCTAATACCCAGGCCTCCTTCAGACTTGGGCAAACAGACCATGTCCTAAGACAAAGGGTGAAGGAACTTGGAGGACTCAGAACCCTTCCAGAGGAAGGAGCAGAAGAGACCTTCAATGGATTTGATAGTAGAAGAAGGAACGACAAAGATCCCAGACCAGTAGAGGTAAAGAGATTGGAGGACTGATCTAACTAGAATAAGCTAACCAACGTTGGAGAGGAGTTTACCTTTCTAGAGTTGGAGCCTCTTCCGAAGAAGATCAAGGATAGGGGAGCAATGGTGGGCAGAAAGCCTGGAGGAGATAAGAGGGAGGCCCAGATATTTGACTGGAAAGGAGCCCAAGGAAAACCCGGTAATGCCGAGAAGAAGGGATTGGGTCTCAGAAGAGACACTAGAGAGGAAAAGGCTAGATTTGAGAATATTAATGCAGAGGCCAGAGAGGGATTCAAAGAAGCAGAGAGAGGACATAATGGAAGAGATAGATAGAGGGTCAGCTTTAGAGAAGATCATGATGGCATCAACAAATGCCAAGTGGGTGAGACTAAGAGATTTACACTTGGGAATAGGGGAGATGAGATGTAGGTTAGAGGCTGACTGGATGGAATGAGACATAACCTCAAGAGAAAGAGGGAAGAGAAAGGGAGAGAGAGGGCAGTCTTGGCGGATACCACGACCCGAGGGGAAGTAACCAGTAGGGCTGCCATTGATTAATACAGAGAAAAGGGGGGAGGAAATGCAGCAGAAGATCCAGTGGACAAAGGAGGGATGAAAACACAATTGGAGCAAAACTTTTGAAATGAAATCCCAACTAATGGAATCAAAGCCTTGTGAATATCAATTTTGAGGAGAGCAGAGGAGGAGTGATTTTTCCAATCAAATCCCTTGACAATCTCATGACAAAGAATGATATTGTCAACAGTGCTCCTCCCTGCAATGAAAGCAGATTGATTGGAACTCACAAGAGAATCAATGACTTTTCCAATCCTATTGGCCAAAATTTTGGCAATGAACTTGTAGAGAAGGTTGCAGAGAGAGAAAATCATTCATAGATTCAACACCTTCCTTTTTGGGAATGAGACAAAGGAAGGTGTGGTTGATACCATTAACTTGAGAAGGATTGTAAAAGAAGCTCTTAACAGCTAGGATGAGATCCTTGAGAATGATGTCCCAGCCAGAAGAAAAGAAACTCGAACTAAAACCATCAGGGCCAGGAGCTCTGTTGGTCTTGTGAGAGAGGATGGCAGAGAGGATTTCATCATCAGAGGGAATGGATACAAGAGAGGGAAGAAGATCCTCAAGAACCAACTTATTGAGGAGATGAGGAGGAATAGCAGGAGGAGGAAGGAGAGATTGGGGAAGATTTCAAGAAAGTGAGAGACTGCTTTGGCTTTGATTTCCTCAGGATTGAGGAGCTCAACACCAGGATGGGAGATGAGCTTAGGAATGGTGTTGACATTGTGATGAGCTTTGAGGGAACGGTGGAAGAAAGCAGAATTAGAATCACCAAGATCAAGCCACATGATGCGGGCTTTTTGACGGAGGAAGCTTTCTTCTTGTGCAAGAAGGGAAGCAAGCTCGGATGCAGTAGCTATCTCTTCTAAGGCCAAGGAAAAATTGAACAAGTTAACCTGTATTTTAGATTGGATGGAAAGAAGCTTGTCTCGGTAAGAGGAGACATGGGAGGAGATATTGCCAAAGGTGGAGGAGTTCCAAAGCTTAAGAGCAACTTTGACGGATTTGAGCTTTTTGGCAAAAGCAATAAGGGGAGAAGAGGAAGGGGGAATGGAAATGGACCAGGCATATTGGACTAAGGGGAGAAAGTCTGGGTGCGAGGACCACATATCAAAAAATTTGAAAGGCTTAGGGCCGAAAGAACGGAGGGGGAGATCATGGATGTCAACAGGACTATGATCCGAAATACCAGGCAGGTTAAAGCAAGCATGAGAAGATGGAAAAGTCTGAAGCCAAGCTTCATTGACAAGAGCACGATCAAGCTTACAGGCCATCCGAAGATTTCCAGTTCTTTGGTTATGGTAGCTTAGTACCAGACCATTTAAGATCATTGAGACCAAGGTCATCAATGCAATTGTTGAAGGAATCAACAACCTGGGGGTCAATAGGATTACCACTGAGCTTCTTATGACTGAAGCAAATAACATTAAAATCACCTCCAATCCCCCAAGGACTGGAGCCTGTGGAGGGGGGGAAGGAGAGGAGGTTAGACCAAAGGGGAATCCTGAAGGAGGCAAGGTTATGGACATAGATGATTGAGAAGAAACAGATGAAGGAAACAGAAGAGTGGGAAATGGAAAGGTGAATAACTTGGTCAGAAGAGGAGATTGGAGAGACAAGTACCAGACCATTTAAGATCATTGAGACCAAGGTCATCAATGCAATTGTTGAAGGAATCAACAGCCTGGGGGTCAATAGGATTACCACCGAGCTTCTTATGACTGAAGCAAATAACATTAAAATCACCTCCAATCCCCCAAGGACTGGAGCCTGTGGAGGGGGGGAAGGAGAGGATGTTAGACCAAAGGGGAATCCTGAAGGAGGCAAGGTTATGGGCATAGATGATTGAGAATAAACAGATGAAGGAAACAGAAGAGTGGGAAATGGAAAGGTGAATAACTTGGTCAGAAGAGGAGATTGGAGAGACAAAGAGGTAAGAGGGGTTCTAGAGAATCCAGATTCCACCATTAGGACTATGGAGATAATTGGCAGCAAAGGACCAAGATGGAGCAATGGAAGAGGCAATACGAGAGGCATTATCTTGAAGCATATTGGTTTCAAGAAGGCAGCAGAGGTTGGACTTAGAGGAACGGATATGGGAAAGGATCTCCGCTTGTTTGGCCAAGGAGTTAAGACCACGAACATTCCAGATAGTCCATGGGGTCATGTAAAACTAGAGGGAATAGGTAGCAAATGCTCAGAAGAGTTGGAGGGAGTATCAGAAGAGGTTCGCTTGGTGGATTTGAGTCGCGAAGAGGTTTTGGAAATAGAGGTGGAATTTTTCCTTTTAGAGCCCCAGGAGATTGCCAGAGGGGGGTGATAAGGAGGAGAGGAATGGTGGGGGTTGAGATTAATGGAAGGAGCAGGGGAGAGGTTAGTGGGAGGAGCAGGGGTGAGGGGAGGTTGGGTGGGGGTGGCGGCAACAAAGGGGCAACAATTGGTCTGATAGAACCGAAGCCTTCAATGGCCCGAAAGGGGCAGGATGAGTCATCAATGGCCTGAGAGGGGGTAGAGCTGAGCATCAATGTGAGAACAATCATGTTCTGTCGGGGGAGCCATGAGGCAATGCTGAGGAGAGACCTAGGGGCTCAGCATGCAGAGCTAATCCAGTGCCTTCCAAGGCCTGAGCTTGATTTTCTGATGTTGAGTTTATAACATCAGAGTCAGTCGTCGTGAGATCAGCAGGGCCTTCCGAGGCTTGGGCTTGAGTCTCTGTAAGCCAAGAATGGCTAACAGAGGAGGCTTGCTTAAGCGTATACATTAGCATCAGGAGACGTAGCAGAAGCAGAAGACTTGATAGGATCAGTAGGAACGAGCATCACAGAAGTGGAGGCAGGGGAATCGCCAACCGTAGTAAGATTGGTTAGTGGATCCCAATCAGTTGGAGAAGCGACAGCAGCGGCTTAAGGGTTCACGGTGGAGTCGGAGTCAGCAGCAGGGTCGGTGGTGTTGAGCTCAGGGGAGCGGTGGAGAACAGTGGTAGCGATGGCGACGGAAAGCACATGGGAGCAGCAGGGATTAGAGGCGATGAGAGGCGCAGGTCGGTGATGGATTTAAGGGGGTCGTCAGAGACCACAGTTGTCAGCGAGGAGCTCAGGGGAGCAGCACCAACGAGAGATGACGGCGGCAACGGGCAGGAGGCAGCCATGGTAGAGGTGTAGGTAACAGGGCAAGTAGGTAAACAGGGAGGAGACCGCGGATTAGGCTGGCAGGGGCAGGTTGGGGAAATTGGGATGGGTCGGGTATTGGTGAAGGAGCAAGAGGAGGGCTGGGTCGGGTTGAAGAGGTTACTTGGATACAAAGGGTGATTCGAGGGGAATTTTGAGGAGGTATGGAGAAGCTGGACCGGAATAAAGTTATTCAGAGGATGGAAAGGTGATTCAAGGGGTTTAGTTGGTTCAGATGGTTCAGGTATTGAAGGGTTCGACCGTGGACTAGAAATACGACTAGGAGAAGAGGAGTTAGGATGAAAGGAGAGAGGCAGGAGCCTCGGGAGCATCCAATGGAAGAGCGCCAGGCGGGAGAGGGAGCAGCGGGGGAAGAGGAGAGCCAGAAGAAATGATACGTTCAGAGGGAGAACATCATAGGAAAGCAGAGAAGGAAAACTAGAAAGGGGAACTGTAGAAACATCAGAGGGGGGAGAAAGGGTTGCAGAGGCGAGAATGGAAGGGGTTGCATCGGTTCCATCAAAAGCTTCAGGCGAGAGGATCGAGAACAGGTTATGTCCAGTGGATAATGGATCGTTCAACGGACCAACAATCCGAGCTCTAGACGACGTTCCAGCAGTAGCAGCGGCAGGGCAATTCGCCATTAGCAGATTTTGACTTTGATCGGCATTATTGTTCTTTTTGTTTTTTCTTCTCTATGTTCAGTGAACTGGGGTGCAACTGGAACAACGGCTGAAGATTGGAGAGATTCATCAACAACGGTCTTGGATTTAACAGATAAAGCCGTAGTATGTCCGAAGCATTTACAGAGAGTGCAAGTTGGAGGTAACTAGTCGTATTTAACTTCCTGTTCGAAGGAGAATCCTTCCCCATCCATAACAATAATCGTTGAGGGGAGAATTTTATCTGCTTGGAATTCGATACAGACACGAGCGTAGGACAGTCGATCCATAACCTTTGTTCTTTTGTTCGAATACAATGGTTTGCCTATGATGGAAGTGATGAGGCTGAGGCCTTTGACACACCAGAAGTGGAGGGGGAGATTGGGAAAATGACCCACAGGGGAATGGACTTAGGCTCAGATTTGGAGAAGGAAAGACGTTCATCCCATTGATGGAGGAAGATGGGTTTTTTCCCAACACACCATGGACCTCCGTCAATGGCGGCACGACGGTCGATGGTGGCAGCAAAGTTGAAGACAAAGGTGCTATTCTCCAACATGAAGAAAGAGAGAGAACCAGAGGGCTTCCATTGGTTCAGCAGGGAGGTTTTCACAACAGAGAAGGGGGGTCTACTACCAAGAAAGGAACCGACAACACAGGTACTCCATTTGGAGATTTCAGAAGCAAGGAGACCAGGAGGACAAAGGCCAACAGGCATGGAGTTGTGGGTGGTCGGAGGGTAGAAAAATTAGGAATGGCCAGCAGAGGGAGGGTTGGTAGAGGAGACAACGGTGGTCCAGGGGCGATGTTCAACAGGTAGAGGAGAAGGAGGCAGAGGGGGGTAGGGGGGAAGCGGGAGGTGAGTAGGGTCGGTGACTTGGGATGGAGAAGGGGGGCAGAGGGAATCAGCAGGGGCAGAGTGGAGACCGACAGCGGAGGCCGTCGGAGAATGGGAGGGGGGCATACGGTCAGGACAGGGGCATCTCAGGGGGGTTCAATTTTGGACAAGTAGATTTAATGAATGAAATTTGAAGAAGTTCTTCCATTGCTTTTTTTTTTTTTTGGGGTGGGGGGTGGGGCCCAAATACTTGAGAGAGTGAGAGGCCTGATTCACATCATTCTTCTTCCCCCTTCTCATCCTTTCATCACTTCTGTCTTTCCTTTGTTTATTAGTCTATTTTGAGTATTGGAGGCCTATTCAAGTCCTGTGAGAAGACTGAAGCACCATCCACCTACTTCTCGTATTGTTTCAGAGGCACTTGACAGACTGTGAATTGGGTTTTCTGGGCTGGCCATCGAACCACCATACATTCCTTATCTTTGTTCTGTTGCAGCCCCTGTTTTAGGGTTTTGTTAGGTACACTAACATGGTCCTTAAATCCAAATTTGAGGACCATTGAAAGCTTCTTCCTCCAGTTGACAATTGATGAAAAATTTCCTAATTCATGTCTTCAAGCAAAAACCTGCAGATCTCCATATTCAGCCACCCAATCTGGTTTGAATTTTGAGGGCTTATTCAACACACCAAGAGGGACACTCGACCAGCCTTGGAAGCACATCCAAGGCCTGTACCTTGGAAACATGAAGTACCTTAGCCGTGAAACATCCTAAATCTGTAATTTATCCTTAGTATTATTGAATAGGTCTGTTTAGCACCCTTACATATCCATACCCCTTTTTTGCCGTACATGTACTTTTTGACTATGGTACAACCTGAACTATGGGCAGGATGGATTACATTGCTTATTTGCTTTGAAGCCTATTTTTTCAATATGAAACAACAAAATTTACAGGTGAACAAAGGAAGAGCCATATCAGTCTCGATTGTGTTTTCATATAAGCTGATCATAGCTCTAACTCACATTTCCCCTTTCTTTTCTTTCAAGAATTAGTTGTTTACGCTTATAATTGAAATCCTTAAAGCTGCCCCCCTCCCCTCATCAATAATTTGCTGTCTTATGGTTAACCTTGCCGGTGTTTTTCACTGGTCATTTTTTGGAGGTGAGCTTTATGTTGCTTATGTGCTTGGTACTGGTTATTTCTTCTTACTAATATCTGTTTTGAGCTCTTTGTGCTTTCAGGGGCTAGCAAAAAGACATGACGACAGCAGCACGACCCACATGGGCACCTGCAAAAGGTGGTCACGAGCAAGGAGGTACTCGAATTTTTGGCCCCTCCCAGAAATATTCTTCAAGAGATATTGCATCTCACACGACTCTGAAGCCCAGGTAGACAGTCACACATTTTTGTGTCTTCCTGTTAATTCATTAACTGTCATGAGAATTCTAAATTTAATATTTCTAGAAATGCCTTTGCTGTCTATTTACTTTACCACATTTTTCTTCTGGGATACTTTCATTGCTCCGGGTTCTATGGTTAATTTATATTTATGTTTGTTTGAAGTGAACCCCCTACAGGGATTATATTTTTTGGTGTTTGATCATACATAAATGATGCAGATCACATTTGAATTGATTTTAGTTGGTGGGTTATGCAACCGAAGGCTCAAGGATTGTGGAGTTTAAAAATCCTCACTGTTTAGGGTGTTAGATGAAATTCTATTAGGATTGGGGTAATGGACATAATAGAATCATTTGTGGAAGAAAATAGATGATCAAGAAGGTTTGTTCATATATTTCGTAGACAACTCAGCCCTAGGGTGGTTTTCAAGGGTCATTGAACAATCCAGAATCCACCCAACGTGGGTATAGGCCGGCACCATTTACGGCATAGTTAGGAGTTATAATTGGGATTTCAGGAGGTTCCGGGACAAGGAAACTATCTCAACACAACTCAAGCGGGGCAGAGGGTGGAACCAATTACAGCACTTCTATATCCAAGTAAATGATGATTTGACAGTCCTGCCAGACCTAAATGAACCAGCAGTATTAGCTCCACGATCTTTTCTTTATCATAGTTATAATTGTCAGACAATAACTCAGGCAGCTTAAAAAGTAATGTAGAACTATATTTAAATAGTGAAAATAGCTCCAAAATTGCAAGATCTGTCCTAAGAAAATCACGATCCAAGGTAACCTGAAACTGTTATCAATGGTCAGGAGAATATGGTTGAGTGTGGGAATAAGAGGGCATGTCAGTTACTGATGTTTGAATATGAGTATGAACTCAAACCAGTAACCAGTAACCAGGAACCAGGAAAGAAGCAGAAACAGAAGAAACAGCAATATAGGGACAGAAATAGGGTTAAACAAAGCAGATTAAGTAATCAGGAATTGGGAACTGAATGCATATTGAAATAGGCCTGAAAGAATAGAGTAAGGAGTACCATAAAGCAATAAATAATTATCCAAACAAAACCTAACTACCAATCCCAAAACTGGATTAAAATAGAATCGGGCAGAGAATTGGAGATTTTTAATATCAGAAGATCCAGAGGTCAGAGTGACCTCAAACTTGGATCAAGTTCCCTTCTGAATGGGGTGAACGGGGGAGGGGGAGGAGTACTGGATCCGAAGATGGGATGAATTGGGTGGTTGGATTGGTCTGTAGGAGAATGGATTGGGAAACTAGTTATCACAAGAACTCGAATAGAATTTGGAAACAATGGAATTTTGTGACATTTTTGTTACCTTCAGTGGGAGGAAGAATGGTAAGAAATCTTGAGGAGCTTGTTGAACATAGCAATATAAGAACACTAACAAAGGCAATCCACCCAAGTTGCTCACTGCAGGGTGTAAGCTAGCTAAAACACTAACCTCATTCTCTTAATCAAACACAAGAAGTTTTTCATGGAAGAAGAGAGCAGAAAAGTAATAAAATCATTGGGCTTGAATGTGCGCCCAAGAGTTGCTTTTATAATTGAAAAATAGAAAGAGCTTGGCAATCAATTAGGAAGCTCCTTAATTTAGGAAAGTCCCCAATCGATTCTTTGCTTAGGATACAAGACACAATCAGAATATATTCTGATGTGGACTCTACTTACTGACTTGCCTAAGAGAATAAAGACAAATGGCTTAAATTGACCCACTGGTTCGGCCAACTGAACTGAACAAAGAATAAAACATAAAATAAGACAGCAACCCAATACAAAATCGTGGGCTAATTTAGCCCTCCAAATCGTGGCATAGATAGCCGTCTTCCTTCAAGAGTATATCTTCAATTCTGCATAAAAAAGAGTAGTTACCTGTATATAAAATGACATCTTACTTCCATATGAATCAACTTGACTTACGATTCAGTTTGCTATTTGACGTATTTATGGACAAATGCTGAAAAGTCTGTATAAATCTATAGCTAAACAGCAGGGGTCTGTACTTTTTGCATTTTTTCTGTGGCACTGTAAATGGGACAGAACCTCCACTTTGCATGTGTTGCATGTTGGGTCCATATTTTTGTTCTTCCATTGATAATAACACAAACCAGTGATTCTATAGCAATCTAACTGCATAGGAGCGGGGTTGCCCTGGGGGGTGGTTACATAGGCTATGGTTTTTTTTTGATAGGTAGGGAGGGAAGTAGGTAACAGCCAGGAGACTCGAACTCAAGACCTCCTGGTAGCATGGGATTTTAGCACACCACAGCTCACCAACTGCACTGGACAAGCTATGTTTATTCCTACTTCTATTTTGAGGTAGAAAAATGATTTTAAGAGTCGTAAAACTCCATATTCAATATTTTTTTTTTATAATTCCTGTTGGTGCTTGATTTTTTTCATCAATAAATAAAAATATCAACATTGATATAAATTCTAAAAAAATCCATCATCAATAATAATTCATAAATTAGAAATCCCACCAAAAATTTTCACCTTAGCAGTAAATTGATGATAACCCGATATAGCTTGGGATCTTCAGGTGTCCCATTGTAAAGGTGCTTGAGTAAGCTTTCAGATGGTAATAAAATCATGTTAAATGTGTTTTGAGCTACAATAAATAGCCTGTGGGATGAGTGATGACATTAGTTCATATAGTAGCTCATATTAAAAGAATCTCTTATATGACTCCCAACATGCATGGCTTCTCTGTAGTTGAATATGGATTTTCGTTTTTCTACCTTAGGAAGAAACTGGATAGTTTGAAGCTTGGAATGCTCATGTATCAATATTCAACACCTGGTTGAGAAAAATACTCGACTTGAGTTGTGAAGTATCATTGCAGTCCACTGTCAACACAAACCTTCATTGCTTGATATCGTTGAACTGCCTTGGAAGTGGGAGTCTTTGATGTGAGACTTATATATTTGAACCTTTTGTTCCTCTCGTGGGTTTTCCAGTAGCTTCTTGTTAGTTTCTAATTTTTGCTACTTGATTTGGTTCTCCAAGTTGGACTTCATCTTCTGTCTCCTATGAAAGTTTTTTATGGAAATTATCATTGGACTTCATCTTCTGTCTCCTATGAAAGTTTTTTATGGAAATTATCTCTTTGATGATCTTTGAAACTCTTACAAGAAGTTGATCCAAGGTGTCATCTTGACAAAATGGTCACAATTATTGTTGACAATACATTTCTGTTTTGCATTTGAATAGCATAGGAGGTACTTTTCATTAAGATGAAAAATTGGATCATTTGATGCAAGTTTTAACTGAGACCCAGTTGATTTAGGACAACCAAGAAAACCCTGATCCTTAGTGGGTTCTGTAACTTGGGTGTTCAGCAGCAACTGAGTTCCAATAAAAGCCTTATCAGATGTAATAAATAGAAATTCTTAAACTGACCAACACTTAATTATACCAATACGGTGGACTTGAATACTGATAAATTATTACAAGCCTCACCAAGATTGGCATACCTTAGTAACATCCAAGATGATCAAACTTTGTGCATTTTAAGTTTTAGTATCCTTTTTGCTTAGAAATTCACTGACAAATCAACCAGAGCCCCAAATATTCTGAAAATTTATGGTATAGTACAGGAAACCAACCCCCCCCCCCAAAAAAAAAAAAAAAAGAAAAAAAAGAGAAAAAAAAGGAAGTTGTGAACATGAAATATTAAGAAATGCCCCCAAGTACCTCATCCTTGAGTTTGTTTTGTAATCTCTGAATCTTCTATGCTTCCACTGCCATTTCACTACCAGAAACAGTTCTCTCACAAGTTGCCCATATGCTAAGGCTAACAAGGAGATCATATGGAACCGTGACAAGGCCACATGCATTGCCCTAGTACCCAAAATGGCCTTGTAAAAAGCAATATCAGACAAATATGTATACAATTTCTGGTTTGTGGTCCATGTTAATGATTGGGGCCGTACCATTTCTTTACAGGAGAGAAGGGCAGAATACTCAAGATGAGTTGCAGAAACGGAACCTTCGGGAGGAGCTAGAAGACAGTGAGCGGAGGCATTTTTCCTCAAAAGGTAAAGCCTTTATTGATAAAGACAATAATTTGCACTAGATTCTTTATATCATTCTTGTTCTTTCTATACTACAATCGAATTTATTCTTGGCTATTTCTTGATTGTCTTTTATGACTATATGATATGTAGCTTGCTCATAATTTTTATTGAATTCAATCCTAAACTGTGTTTGGCCGCAGAGGACAGAGACCGGAGGAAGGGAGGTCACCTTCTCTTGGAAGGTGAATGCTTGTTGCTCTTGCAAATGAGGTTTGTTAAAATATTACTGTCAACTAATTTTCATGTTCAATTGTAGGAACAAAGAGAGATGCTGAAGATCGCATTGTTCCACGCAGTGTGGATGCTGATGATTCAGATGTTGATGTTAAAAGTGATGATGGAAGGTGGTTCTTTTTTACTTGCATTTAAATGTCAGGAAATTAAAACTTATTACTTAGTTGTGGAATCTTAAGGAGGACAGTTCATTTAGTATGCATGACTTGTTAGAAAAGAGAAGTTGTGTCTTCATAAGAACATGTGGGGTACTTGTTTACCAGAATACCCTATTCAGGAACAATCCTGAGCTTTTTGACCTGCACATGTGGGTCTTTGCTCATTCATACATTTTCCGATAATATATGCAAAAGTAAACTTGACCAGAATTCCCTAGTCAGGAACAATCCTGAGCTTTTTGAACTGCACATGTGGGTCTTTGCTCATTTGTACATTTTGAGATTAATATATGCAAAAGTAAACTTGATCAGTTCATTTAATATTCGTTGCTTGTTTATATATTTTTCGGGATGCACAGGAGGCAAGTTTTTAAAACCAAGTACCGCATCAAATTTATTTTTGCATAGATTATCCAAGTGTTTTACACCCACTGCCTGGGCATTACTCCTCTTTTTCTTTTTTGGTTTTGCCTCAGAGGGGGTGGGGGTGATTTAATGCATGACGTAATGAATTGATTTATTATTTATCACTGAAATTATGTTTCCAGTGATGATAATGATGACGATGACGAAGATGACACAGAAGCTCTTCTGGCCGAGCTTGAACGAATAAAGAAAGAAAGAGCTGAGGAGAATCTTCGAAAGGTTAATTTTTTTTTTCCTTTAGGAACACAAGTTGATGCACATCTCTATTAAGCATATTATTTTGGGTTCTCTTATGTATTTGTCTGGGGGTTTCAACAAAATAGAGTAGGACTCTTCCGAAGTTGGCCATTTGAATACTCTTAACTTGTTTCAGAACCATAGATCCTTCTGTTTTTTTGGTCTAATAAATAGTGTAAGCAGTATACCGTTCCCTGATATCCACACTATTCGGCTTTAGTGTATTTTTTTTTGATTTATAGAATGACCTAAACTGCTTTATATTTTCTGCAGGAACGGCAAAAGCAGGAAGAGGATCTGAAGGTCAAAGAAGCAGAACTCCTCCGTGGAAATCCTCTACTCAACAATCCAACTTCCTTCAATGTCAAAAGGAGGTAGAGTTGCCTCTATACAAATATCGTCTAAGATTATTTTCTCAGTTGTGTGAGGTCTTAATATCTGTCCTTGACACTTTTCTAATTTACCCATTGGGTGCAGGTGGGATGATGATGTGGTTTTTAAGAACCAAAGTCGTGGTGAAACCAAGACTCCGAAGCGTTTCATCAATGATACCATTAGAAATGACTTCCATCGGAAATTTCTTCAGAAATACATGAAGTGATTCAAGCGTTCTTATTCTGGGATTACAACCATTGTACTTACAAATGTGATTACTAAATGTAATAGAAGCATATTTAATTTTTCTTGAGATTTGGCTGATTATCTATACTAGGTGATACTCATTTATTTGTGATCACTATAGATGGTAATAGTTTGTCGTTGTTATACATCTATAACATGATGTTGAATTGATCGTTGAAGTTACAGATGATGGTGCAAATTCTATTCTGCCTTCCATCATTGTTAGCCAGAAAATTGAGTTCCTTTAAGGATATAATAGGTAAAACTCATCACCTCGGAGTCCTTTTTAATGCCAAAATGGTTTTTGCCCTTTTTATATCTTTTGAAATCAGATGCGAGCTCATTTTAATGTTTGAATTTAGCAACTTCCGTCTCTTTTTTCAATCCTAAATTCCTTATCGATGTTTTACGAAGATGATGAATGTCCACAAATTCAGGTTTCTAGCATGCTGAGTTCACAATTTTAGAACTGTGAGTTCATTTTCCACTTTTAAAACTTTTGAGTTTTTTTTCCAGTGTTTTTTATTTTTGAAATTTGATGTTATATAACATTACTAATGTTCGAGGAAGGTTTAGTAAAAATGCTTTTGTTATTGTCTTAAATATAGTAATCACAAGTCAAAAGTGACTACTATATTGAGGAAGATTTAGTAGTTATGAATAAGATTTGTTTATGTAGCTTGCTGTGTTTAGTTTGATTATATTGAATTTAATCATTAATTCAATATAATTCTTTAATTGACTATATCAATGTGTTTATGTAGATATGGAGTTAGGAGACATAAGGATTGAATGCTTTGCTCATGGCATAGTAATTAATTTTCTTAAGATTAATTTTCCCAACAATTGGTATCAGAGCAATCCTCTATGGTGCTAGAATCGAGAAAAATCACAAAACATAGAAAAAAGGATTTTGGAAAGGGCTTTTGTCGAAAAACAATCGCTATCTGAAATTTCCACCATCAAAATCAAAATATATCAAGTGGTATCAGAGCTTAGAGATAGACAAGGTCAATGCTTCCTACCCTTTTTTTATTTTTGTTGTTTTAGGTTTTCTTCCTTCTTGTTAATTACAAGTCATAGTCCAAGGAAGATGCATATCGCATGCGTGTATGGGATGAGTATGTTAATTATTAATTAATTATTGTATAATATTGTATTATTAATTGTGTTAGTTACAAGTGGTTATTCTAAGGATAATGGACGCATAGATGTCGTGTTGTGATAAATGTAATTATGTAATTGAGGGTTATGAGTTTAGTTTATTTGAGGAAGAATACTCAGTATCAGAGCGAAAATCATTAGCATAACAATTGGTATCAGAGCCTAGGTCATATGTTCGAGTTACATGGTAAACATTGAAGGAAGGGATTGTTAGACTTAGAAAGTCAATGTTTTCTCGTGACTTTAAGATCAACCACATGACCTAAGAAAATAAAATTATACTATTATTATCATCATTTTTTTTAATGTATTTGTGAACACTATAAGTGGCAACAGTTGGTCGTTGTTATATCTCTAACATGATGTTGAATTAATCGTTGGAGTTACAGCTGAATGAATAAATCTTGTTTTGTTTTCCATCATTGTTATTCAGAAAATTGAGTTCCTTTGAGGATATAAGAGGAAGGTCATCACCTTAGAGTCATTTTTAATACCAAACATAGTTTCGGCAGTTTTATATCTTTTGAAAGCAATTGTGGAACTTGTTTTTAATGTTTGAAGTAGCAACTTTTGTTCATTTTTATAATCCTAAATTCCTTATCGTGGTTTTATGAAGATGATGAACGTCCATAGATTCAGGTTTCTAAGCAAGCTGAGCTCACAATTTCAAAATTATGAGTTCATTTTCCACTTTTAAAGCCTTGAGTTTTTTTTTTTCGATGTCTTTCATTTTCAAAATTTGATGTTATATAATCTCATTGAGGTTCGAGGAAGTTTTAGTAGTTAATGTGTTGTTATTATCTTGAATATAGTAACTACAAGTACAAAAAAACTGCTATATTGATTGATAAGAGACAAATTTGGTCTCTGTGCCTTTAATTAATGCAGAGAAATATCTCTTCAATTATTCAAACCAAGAAAGAAGTGTTGAAAGTGGACCCTCTAAGTTATTCATGTTGGGTTTTGTGGGCTACAATAATGCGTGTTACCCATTGGACCCATAGTCATTATTTGAGGGGTAAGCTACTCCATTTATTGTGAAGGGGAGACAATTATTTATAGTCCTTGTAGTCACAACTTGCTCACGAAGCAGTGGGAGAAATTATTGTGGAAGGAAATTTTCTTGTGCTAGAAAATTGGTACAACACAAACAAAATCACAAGAAAGAAGGAAGAGAAGAATATAAAGAAAAAGAATATCATGAAGAAGAAGAAGAAGATGATAACGAAGAAGCAAAAGAAGACGAAAAAGAAGTAGGAGAAGAAGAAGAGAGAAGTATCATTCACCATTTTCTTCAAGAATATGATTGTCCCTACAATTAGATTTGCGTGCTATGAGATGACTGTTATTATTATGATTTTCCCTATCAAGGTATGAGATCTAGATAACCAAATCAGGGTAGGGAAGAACAAATTAAAATAGAAAGTTGGCCAAAGAGATAATGGGGATTTTAGAGATGATAGGGGAACCTTCAGAGTGGCCACGTTCCAAGGAATGCGTGGTATAAAAGCACCGGCTGGGCCGCCATCAGAGCGGCGGATGGGGAAGAGGAAGAGCCAAAGACGAGCAGTCGTCGTAAAGTATTTAGAACTCTTTGTTTCGCATGTACATTGCACTCTCTACACTCTCAAAAATCTAGGCCGTTCATTTCGAAAACACCACATGTCAAGTGTTGGTGTCGAGCTACACAAGTTGTAGTGCACCACCGCTTTACGGACGATCCCAATTCACTACCCCAAAGTGTAATTTTACACCAAAAAGAGGGGAGGGTAACGTGGACGTTAATTGAGGAGAGAGGAGTAGGTTGAATTTGAGAAGCGGTCTACACATTGATATCATAAGCCCTCTTTTCTTTGAGAAAAAAAAAAGAGAGAAAAAGATCACATGCATACTTCCCACATAAGGTAGAGAAAAGACTACTTACTCCATGGTCAAATGCTTGTGTGTCTTTCCTGAGTGGTCCCTATGTTGGTGCAGTGGCCATGCGACCATCTCACTTTTGAATAAGGGACCGACTGGTTATAACCAAACCAAATTGTAGTAAATTGATCCGGTTTTAGTTTTATAGGTCATAATTCTGATTCGATTCAGTTCAGAACCAGAAAATCAATGGTTAATCAGCACCTAATATTAAAGACTTAAGGTGTTTTGAATTTCCATGAGTCTCTACGAAAAAGGAGAGAAAAAAAAGCAAAGTACTAACAAAGAAGGGAGCTTCACTTTCACATAATCATAGTTCTTGATTTCCTAATTTCTAGGATCATAGTTAATTAGTTATCATGTGTGTAGTTTTTTACATAGAAAATATATTGTTCTTAGCAAAATAAAAGTATATTGTCTTGTAGGGGTGCAACAGGGCCGGGTTGGGCTGGGCTTCTTAAAACCCTAGCCCAATCTTGAGTCCCTTTAACTAAGCCCAAATCCACCCTGACCTTGACTTAGGGCCTCAAAACTTCAACCCAAGCCCAACCCTTCAGGGTTCAGCCCAACCCTTACTCGCTCTGCTTGGCTCTGATTTTTCAAGGTCGGATCGTGGTGATCCTGATTGACCATGACCTTGACCCTGGTTTGCCATCAAGGGCTGGGATGACCTTGATTGACCCTAACCCTGACCCTGACCCTGACCCTAATTTGTTATCAAGGGTTGGGTATACCTTAAGTTTTTTTTTGGTAAAAAAAAAAGAGAGATCGGTGAAAAGATATATTAGGGGTTTTGAGGTGTCAATGACTCAATGTCAAACAATATTTAAAATTATGTTAATATCAGGATCACAACCATAGTCAACATTAGGGACAAAAACTAGGACTATGTCAGGTCAAAACTAGGGCCAATAGTCAGGGTAAAAAAATCAGGGTTGGGGGGGCCAAAACATCAACCTTTACCCGCCCTGACCCTGACTCAGGGTCAGAAATTTCAGGGTCGGACGGCCCTCATGGCCAAAATTTTTGGGTCGATACTTGTTTAGGATTAGGGTGGGCCAAGGGCAGTCAAGACCAAACTTACACCCCCATTGTCTTGACTCTTTAGGAAATTTAATATATGTAGGATTCACACTAGTTCTTGGATGCAGACAATTTTCTAAACGACAATATTAATTGCATATAAATCGGTTGTGAACTGAAATAACAAAAATCGATAAAATCGAAACCAAATGAAAACGATTCCGATTTCCACTTATTCCTACCCAATGCGATTTTGATTTCCCCTTATCAAAATATAAATCGAATCGAACAACCAAAACCACACTGTTTGACACCCTCCTACAAAAAAAAAAAAAAAAGAAAAAAAAAGCGAGTTCTTCTTATTACACATGATAATGACACTTATATTTTTTAAAGATATTAGATGTCAGATCCATTACCATTTACATCTCTCTCTCTCTCTCTCTAGGCTTATCCAATATCCATCCAATCACTGAACGCCGCCATGTATATATATATATATATAGATAGAGAAAACAACCCCTTGATTAATTGAAGATAATTATTACTTAAAAGCAGGAAAGACTTATTTAGGTGGTTTCAATAATATCGCGTGGTGAAGGCGCTTCTCCACCTGATAAAAAAAAAAAAAAAAAATCAATGTAAAGCAAAGGGTCCACTCCCTCCCCCATTCCCCAATGGAAGAGAGAATTGCAGTTATCCACCACATCTTCTCCTTCGTCGCCATTGTGGACCTTGTCTTCTCCCCTGTTTCTACGTTTGCTGAGAATGTTGAATCACGACACTTTTCGTTCTCCTTCTCTCTCCTTGGTCCTCTTCAGAATTTGGAGTGAGGGTCACATTTACTTGATCACCTGATCCGATTGTATCGATGGAGCTGGTCCCTTATTCCGACCCAAACTCTAACCCAACCGATGCCTCCAATCTTCCCTGGCAAGACATGTTCCGATCTGCTTCTGTACGTAAACCCAACCCTACCCCTCCTTCTCAGTCCCCCAACATTTCATCAACTACCACCACCACCACCACCACAACCAATGATTCCGATCAGAAATACTTCTCCGGTGACCCTCAGGTCCGACTCGCTCTCTACATCGCCATGGCTCACGCTGGCATCGCTTTCTCTGCCTTCTTGCTCTACGGCGTCTGCAAGTTGCTCGAAGAATATCTTCGCCCAATTCAATGGGCCGTCCTCTGTTCCATTCCTCTCAGAGGTATTCAGGATATCCTCGTCGCCTTTTGGTCTGAACCCTTGAAATTAGGCTTCACGGAGACTGTTCTCGCCGTCCCCGTGGCCATTTTTAGGGGTTTCGCTGGTACCCTTGTCGACATTCGCAACGCTTGTTTCCGGGTTGTTCTCCGCCGACGTGGAGAAGAAACGGAGGTTCCAGCGAAGACCAGGAATCGGTTCTCCAAGCTTGTCCGATGGCTCGTCTCTTTTGGAGTCTTCCTGATCGCTTATGAGCAGATTGGTGGTTTTGGGTCTCTTGGCCTCCTCGTGTCAGGTTTCATGTTCACTTCTGGTACTGTCGATTCAACCATGTTCGCCGTCTCTTCTCTGAGGACCAGTAGCTTTCGCCGGACCCGAATTAGCGCTTTCCTAACTCGTGGGATTCTCAAGAGGTTGCAAACTATCGTGGCTGTTGGGTTGATTGTCGGCATGATCGTTGGCTTTCTTTCAGGTTCTATCTTTTTCTCTTATAAGATTGGAGTTGAGGGTAAGGATGCTGTAATATCTCTGAAATCGCATGTAGAGGAGAGCAATTATGCAGAGAGGATTGGCATTAAGAAATGGATGGATGAGAATGATGTCCCTGGAATGATGGATAGATACACCGCCAAGATGTATGAAGCTGTGTCTGAACAGATAGATAGTATGGCCTTGCAGTATAACTTGACAGAGTTTGTTGGTGGGTTTAAGCATTTCGTTATAACCCAAAATTTTGGTTCCTCAGAGCCTTCCACGGCTTTGATTAATCCTTCCCCTATTACCGAGAAACTTGTGAATCTGAAAAAGCGGATTACAAATAGAGAATGGGGACTGATTTATACAGAGCTCGATGAACTTTTCAGGGAATTTCTCATTACTAGGGAGGATTTGGTTGAGAAGGCTAAAGCTTTTGCTTTTCAAGGGATCGATGTGTTCAAACGTGTCTTTGCCAGTAGTACATCTCTTTTAGGTGGAAGTGCAAGCATCATGTTCTCCATTGGTAATTCCATTTTATCTGGTGCAGCAGGTCTTCTCAACTTTGTCTCTCACTCCATGGTTTTCTTTTGGGTATTGTATTATCTCATCACATCGGAGTCCGGCGGGGTAACAGAACAAGTAATGTGTATGCTGCCAATTTCAAAGTCTACTAGAATTAGATGCGTGGAAGTCCTCAACAATGCTGTTTCAGGTGTTCTTTTAGCTACTGCAGAAATTGCTCTCTTTCAGGGTTGCCTCACATGGCTCTTATTTAGATTCCACTCCATACATTTCTTGTACATGTCAACTGTTCTTGCGTTCATTAGTCCTCTGCTGCCAATCTTGCCTCCTTGGGTTTCAACGATTCCTGCAGCTGCGCAGTTGGTGATGGAAGGTGGATACATATTGGCCGTCACAGTGTCCCTGATTCACCTTGCTCTCATGGATTATGGAGCAACCGAAATTCAAGAAGATATCCCTGGTTACAGTGCATATCTAACTGGCCTTAGCATTATTGGTGGAATGGCCTTATGTCCATCTGCACTGGAGGTAATAATCTTCTTCCTAATTCTTCAATTTCTCAGTTCACTATGGTTTAACTTGCTTAATGTGCTGTTCCAATATCCTGATTTTCACAACTGATCGAACTTTGTTCAAATTTCTAATCAACAGTTAGTAGGTTAATTCCTTTCGAGGATTGCTTGGACATGGAAATGCATGTGCCGTCTACTTTTGGTTAAAAGACTGAAAAATTGGAGTACAAGCACCAATAATAGGAGATAGGACTAATTTTCCTTTGCTTGTGGAGAAGAGAAATCTCTTCCCCATTGGTGATGTGATCATGTGATTATGCTCTTAGGTCATTGCAACACTCTCACCACCCCACACCACCCCAATTGGCGAAGTCAATGTTACTCCTCAATGCAATCTGATGGTATGGATGGAAGTGGATGTGGAGATTCTGATGCAGATGCACGGTGGATTTAGGAAAAAAAAAATCATTTTGATTTGATTTTCTATTGCTTTAGAAATAATTTCTTTTTAAATTAGCTAGCTTCTAATTTTAGAATAATTTCCATTTTCAAGTTGTTTCCATTAATTGTTTGATTTTTCCTTTATATTAGTCATGTAATAGAGAAGAACTCAGTTTTAGATTTTGAAGAATAGAAATTTGATGGAGACTTTTTTGGTTTTGAAACCATGGCTGCCGATTCCCCCTTCTTCTTTCTCTGAAATTTTCCCATCTCTTCCCTTCCATTCTTTTACTTCCCCTTTATTTCTTCTCTTTCTTTTTAAATTTCTGGTTTTTCTTCCCTTACCCTGTTCTAGGCGACATTACCATATCTGGCAGGAGGCGTCACTGCAGCTTTGTCTCCAATCGATTGACTCTAGGATTTGGGTCAAAGGTAGCCTATACCTAGGCGACTTACCCCTTGGAGTTTTTGATCTTACGTATCTTCTATGGTGAGAAATCAGAACAACAAACAGACTGAACCCTAGCTTCCGCCAAATTCAGTTGTAGGTTTCACTACAGGTCTGATTAGGAGCTTTTGAGGCTTGTCGAACTTGGGTCTACACTCCTCTTGCTGCTGCGATCCATTCCCGGAAACCTGAGGTCGAGATTTTCTGTCTAAATCCTTCTTGTTCTAACCGCCAACCCTCCATTCTTAGCACTGGTTCAGTTTATTATGGAGAGGAAGAAGATCAGTTTTTAAAATTACTGGCTGGACTTTATTTTAGGTTATACTCCCTTTGTTTAAAAATTCAGAATAAGCCCTTATATTAAAGTTTTTAGTTCTAAAACTACCCAGCTGCCAAATAATTATTTCTAAGGCCCTGCTTGTTCCTAAATTTACAAGATTGCCCCCCAACCATTAAATTTGAGATTTTTAGTCATTCTTGTGGGCCCTAAGCGATCCGATTCCGACTTTTGGAACCCGGATCCGCATCAAGTGGTATCAAAGCTAGGTTTTCCTGTAATTTTCTGACCATGACAGGTCACATCACCAATGCTGAGTTGCACAAATTGTATCGTAAGTTAGCCGAGAACCAACAGAATACTGATGCTAGGCTTGAGGGGACTGAATCCAAGTTTGACAAGTTTATGGAAGAGATGATTGCCTTTATGAAGAGGTCCGACAAGCGAGCTGAAGAAGGATCCTCTACATTACCTCCTCAACTCAACACTTTACGGATCGAATATACACCTTAGAGGCAGCAACTTGATCCAGTTGTTCCCCAGGATGTTATCCAGCAATTTTCTGACAGAGATTATGGCATCAAAGTTGAGGTTCCTGAGTTCAGTGGTGAAAAGGGACCTGAGGAATTTCTTGACTGGCTTACCAAAGTGGAGAGAATTTTTGCGTATAAGTCTCTTCCAGATGTGAAGAAGTGTGAATTCATCATCACCAAGTTTATTGGGTATGCATGTTCATGGTGGGATGATGTATTACATGCAAGGTTTGTCAGAAGACTTGGACCCATTACCAATTGGGAGGTCATGAAGCAAATCCTGACTGAAAAATTTGTTCCTCTTAATTATGAAAAGGTAATGTTCCATAAATTACTTAACTTGCAACAAAGGAACAAAGATGTGGATTCCTACACCCTCAAATTCCACAAACTGTCTTCAAGGTGTCGACTTCATGAAACAGACCAGCAACGAGTGATGCGATATATCAGTGGGTTAAGTACTGAGATTCGACTTGAGTTGGCTAACACTGATTTCAGGTCTGTTGATGTGGCAGCGGCTCATGCCAAGACAACTGAAGAGAAGTCCATTTATTGGAAGGGTATGCTCAAGACTTCTTCAGTTTATAGACCTCCATCACGTATGGAGGAAAAGAAGCCTGAAGCTTGCAGAGTTGAAGAAAAAATGTCAGAGTTCAACAAGGATAGTCTTGGGGTGAAGAATATCATATGCCATAGTTGTGGCGAGAAGGGTCACTATTCCAACAAGTGTCCCAACAGGACTCGTTCTGCGAACGTAGCAGAGAAGCAGCCGACAGAGAAGAGTGAAGATGAATCTCATTTATATCCTTATCCCCTCAAGGACGATGAATCGATGATATTATTGATGATGAAGATGAGGATGTAGAAGCTCATTCAGCTAGCCTTTCATCTTTTTTGAATAGACTAGTTGATAAGGCTCGTCTCTTCAGACAGAAGGGTACTCTCCTGCATGGCTCCGACTTTATTGATGTTCATGTAGTTGTTGATACTGGGGTAGAAGCAAATTTTATATCTGCTGAATTTGTTCGAGCACACAATCTTCCACAGAAGTAGCTTTTCAAGAAGATTCACGTGTGAGGTTTTGGATCCACAGCTTGAGAAGAGGCCACTGCAGTTCTTCGAGTACACTTACAGTTTGGGCCGTTACAGTACCATGTCACCTGCTTGGTTACCCCATTGGCGCACTGCGACATTCTTCTAGGGTGACCTTGGCAGCAACATGCAGGCATTCTTTATGATGGTGCACGGAACACCATCAAGGTGAAGCAAAGAGGTCGTATGTACTTAATGAGGTCACACGCATTATCAGACATGCCATGTCGTCGACTGACTCCTGCGCTAGTGACACGTCAGCCTACCCTCCCTCCTCTTGGTGTTATGTTTCCATCTTTTGCTTCGAGATACGTGCCACCTCATCAACGAGCAACTTACAAGGGTATCTTGGGAGCACGACCTAACTAGACGGAGTCGAGTTCTTTTAAGACCGGGAGAGCTGATGCAGATGCACGATGGATTTAGGAAAAAAAAAATCTTTTTGATTTGATTTTCTATTGTTTTAGAAATAATTTCTTTTTAAATTAGCTAGCTTCTAATTTTAGAATAGTTTCCATTTTCAAGTTGTTTCCATTAATTGTTTGATTTTTCCTTTATATTAGTCATGTAATAGAGAAGAACTCAGTTTTAGATTTTGAAGAATAGAAATTTGATTGAGAGTTTTTTGGTTTTGAAACCATGGCTGCCGATTCTCCCTTCTTCTTTCTCTGAAATTTTCCCATCTCTTCCCTTCCATTCTTTTACTTCCCCTTTATTTCTTCTCTTTCTTTTTAAATTTCTGGTTTTTCTTCCCTTACCCTGTTCTGGGCGACATTACCATATCTGAAAGGAGGCGTCACTGCAGCTTTGTCTCCAATCGATTGACTCTAGGATTTGGGTCAAAGGTAGCCTATACCTAGGCGACTTACCCCTTGGAGTTTCTGATCTTACGTATCTTCTATGGTGAGAAATCAGAACAACAAACAGACTGAACCCTAGCTTCCGCCAGATTCAGTTGCAGGTTTCACTACAGGTCTGATTAGGAGCTTTTGAGGCTTGTCGAACTTGGGTCTACACTCCTCTTGCTGCTGCGATCCATTCCCGGAAACCTGAGGTCGAGATTTTCTGTCTAAATCCTTCTTGTTCTAACCGCCAGCCCTCCTCTCTTAGCACTGGTTCAGTTTATTGTGGAGAGGAAGAAGATCAGTTTTTAAAATTACTGGCTGGACTTTATTTCAGGTTATACTCCCTTTGTTTAAAAATTCAGAATAAGCCCTTATATTAAAGTTTTTAGTTCTAGAACTACCCAGCTGCCAAATAATTATTTCTAAGGCCCTGCTTGTTCCTAAATTTACAAGATTGCCCCCCAACCATTAAATTTGAGATTTTTAGTCATTCTTGTGGGCCCTAAGCGATCCGATTCCGACTTTTGGAACCCGGATCCGCATCAGATTCCCTCTTCTCCATGGAAACAGAGAAAATTGGTCATAGCAGATAATTGAAGTTAAAACTTTAGAGTACTTCATTAGCAGGTTCTTGTATATGTTGGCAGAAAAGCCTTAAAGGCCCATGTTTTCTGGACAATGAAAACACTCGCCTGCTTTCCTGCTTCTAATATAATTATGCTTTACATGGAAGGCTACCCATTTGAAGAATCAGATAAAGGAACTAAACCATTTTGTTTGCTTACAGCTGATCTATTTTACAATATTATGATAAAGTAGCCTTGAAATTGCTGTTTATTGTGCACCGGGTCTAAACCACCATTTGCTGTCATGGAACACATAGAAGTACTCTTTTCAAATGGGGGCTTGCATTGTATTGTCTGTTCAATTAATTGCACCTGTGTTCTTTGCCAGTGGTAGTAATTTAGCATAGGGAGCTTTCTAAATTAATGTGCGAACCACAAAGCGGCTTTTATCATACATTGTTATCTTCTGTCTCAAATCTTATATGGTTTATCAGGTATTTAACCACCATCCTAATAATCATGAAAGAGTAGCATTGTAGTCCAGTGGTTAGGAATTAGGATCATCGATTTAATCATGGTATCAGGATTGTTATCGGTCCCAATCGAAACCAATATGGATCAAGTGATATGGACTGTGTTGGTCGGTTTTGATGTCATTTTTTTTTTCAAAAATGACACTTTTTTTTACCATTTTCCTCATCAGTAGGGGCCAATACACCAGTATCGTATTGGTATTGGGTACCAGCGATATCAATACAGCTGATAAGATACTGATACATTGAAGCGTGGTCAGGATGAATAAAATGACTGCTAGATTAGTTGGTGGGTGTTTGCACACCTCCCCACACACCCCTCAACCCCCCCCCCCAAAAAAAAAAAAAACAAACAAACAAACAAAAAAACAAAAAAAGGTCGTGGGTGAGATTAGGTTTACTTTTCAAAGCCACAGGCTTTATATTTCATTGCAAGTGTGTTCTTTTGCTGGTGGTAATATAGTGTAGGGAACTCTCTTAATTATGCATCAGTGGTAGGAAAAACCTTTTCAATCGATTCTTCTTCCTCATACAGTTGACCAGTTACCAAAGCACCATTCGCACATGAAACCACAAGTGAAACCAATCATAGAAGTTAGTCTTCCCAAGAGGGCCTGCAACTTGCTTTTTTGGTTTAATTACAGTTGTGTTCCTTGCAAAGGTAGTTTAAGAAACTTTCTTGATTATGCACCAACCATAAGCACTGCTTTGTTTAACAGAGGAGAAAGTAATTTTCTTCCTCATTCAGATTACCTATTCCATTGATGTTCTGTGGAATCAGATATTGAAATTTATTTGTAACTAACTTGTTTTATTTGATTCAAATGGTGTTATTGATGTTGGTGGTCTCCTATACTGTTCCACAGGGTGCCATATTGGGTCCACTAATAACAACAGTTCTGATTGCTCTAAAGGATTTATATGTAGAATTTTTCCTGGCTGAATCCAAAGAAAATGCAGAGTAGCCATTCCTTAATAGATCTGTGCTGTTGATCTCAGTTCCAATGCTTGTAGCCTCCTCACAAAGAGCAACTTCTTGATGTGGGGTTCTATACAGGAACTGATCTCATTGCCTTTTTCTGTACACCTAGACATGTATAGACATGTATTTATTCATTTTTTTATAATTACATATCCTATTCAGTCAGAATTTTTTTCTTTTGTTAAATTTCTGTAACTTTTGTTTTTTCTATACTGCTATAAGCGAATTGTACATTTCCTTGTATTCATTGTTTAAATATATAAGCATCTTTTTGAACTTGACCAGTTTGAGATGGTCATATTGTAAATACTGTGATGTTTTCAAGAAGTTCAATCGTCCCATTCCTTGACAAATAGTTATTAAGAGCATGGCAGCTGGAATCAGTTTTGGAACAAGGTCTCCAATCTCCATGGCTACAAGCAAGAAAGTCTGGTTACTTCTCTTTTTGATAGTTGTTCTGAAGGATGTAAAATAGTTCTAAGATTCATATTTGAACTTTGATGCCCTCTTTTCACTCCCTTATCTTATATTGCAATTGTCTTGGGTAAGATGGGTAAAAGAAAAAATAAATGTAAAAATACTTAGGGAAATAAAATTCAGCCCGCCTGTGTTCCCCACGCTCAAGCACAAGGGGAAGTGGGGGCAGTCTGTGTGAAAAGGTGCCCTTGCCCATGCCTCCACTTCCCCATGTATCGGGCATGGGGAACGTGGACGGGTAGAGTTCTTTCTTCCAAATATATAATAAAAATATATGTTCACCATGAGATCCATGACACCTCGTGGAAATTTTTTTTCCCTATTTAATAATAAAGTTTTATCTCACAAGAAAATAGAAAGAATGCACATAAAGTATTATGAAGCCCGGTTCTTCTATGCCTGTGGTAGGAACCTTTCTTATATATCTACTTTAAAGTCAGTAACTACACATGACAGGTCATATGAAGTCCAAGTTTTTTGCCAGACCTTGTCCCTCCTACGCACATATCAGTTTTTCCATATGACAAAACATAAACTTTAAAAATTCAGGGTCATGAGAGAATGCACGACATTTGCCATAGGTATGTGTGGACATATATGGAATATTTGATAGAACAAGACTTCAAAATTTGACATGTGGCTAATTTAGACCATGATCTTTGTTTCCATTAGTCAAAATAGCCACATCTATCTACATGACAGGACGGATAGGAAAGGTTCCTACAATGTGTGTTGAAACATTTTTCTTAGGTTTTATTGTACTTGTTTTGTAATTCCAAAATCTATAAAATAATATATTAAAAGTAAAAAAAAAAAGTTTATTTTACTTTAAGGCATTTTTTGTCAAACAAACAAAGAATACAAACTTTAAAACTGGCATTTAAGCATTGGACTCATTTTCTTAGTGCAGCCAAAAAATGTTTATTAAGTAATTTGGTCATGAAATGAAATACAAAATATAGGCTTCAAGGGATAAATTCCAAATCAATAGGTGTTATTTGCTCCTCTTAATTTCTTGTTGCAGTTAATATTTTTTTGCAAAGGGGAGAGTAATACTTTGAAATTTTGTTTGAAATAATCAATAATGTTTTTTCCTAAAGAAAAAATAATAATAATATTTTTCTTAATGAATGATACAATAATTTCAACCATTAGAGAGAGAAGACATGGTCTAGATTGACATGTGTCAAACTCAACTAGATAACCCAATTTTAAGTATATATTTAGTCTTGGTCTTCTACCTTTAGTTTATATTTTGGCCTATTTGATCCTTAATCATCATCGGGGGGTTGACAAATTAAGGTGTCTATAGATAGACTTTCTTTTTTTTTTTTTTTGGTAATATCTATAGATGGACTTGTACATAGGGTCTTATTTGGCTAGTCCCATCAGTCTAGCCAAGTTGGACAAGGACCAATTGGTTAGGCAATCGGTCTTCAATCCTCAAAGGATCAAACCAAGACCACCAGCTTATTAAAGGGTTGGTTAGTCTTAATCTTGATCAGTTAGTCCCAATTCAATTGGGATTGTTGGCTTGTGCTAGGTTTTGATGCCATTAGCCCATTACATATGTATTGAGATTCTTTAAGAGCCCTTTATTAAGATTTGAAATGTTGATTGAATTTGATAGCTTTATGTTACCATATGGGCAACTTCATTTATGCCTTAGACATTTGAGCACCTTGGATCCTATTTCTCCATGATTGGGCTCCTTCCAATATTATAAAAAGCCCACAAAGGCAAAAGGAGGCACAATAGACAAATAAATATGTTTATTAAGGCTTTCTATGGCTGCAAGAGATAAGAAAGAAGGGAAGCCAAATTAAATCAAAATTTAATTAAAACTTTTGTAATCATTGTTTGACATGATTGCATAACTAACTCAAAATCACTCTAAACTTTGTTATTAAATTTTTATTTTATGTTCAATTTAAAGAAAAATAAAAATTATTTAGAAAATTATTATAATCAAATATAGCAAGAATTTAAGTAGGTTACACAATCATCGTTGCCAATTTTTTTTTTTTCTTTCATTTTCCCCTTTTCAACCAATCTCACATCCCTTCCCTTCTTTTTACTTACAACCAGACGACAAGACTCTAGATTGTAATTTTGACTATAGTTTTGACCTTGGTTGAAATCTAAATATACAACAGAAATGCCCTAATGTCAACCGAAATATGGTCTATTTCGGTAAAAAACCAAAATGGTGATTTTGGTTGCCAAACATTTGGATTTTGTCTTTAAGCTTTTGCAAGAATTTTTAAGTATGATTATACATAATCAAACAAATAGAATGGAAGAAAACACACACAAACACACAAAATGATAATTTGATTTTGAACACTATGTTGCTACCGTAGACTACTAGATTATTTCCTTTATATAACATATTCTATACATTATTTAGCACTAGAATACACAATATGCAATAAAAGTAATGAAAATATGTACTAACTATTAAGAATGAAAAAAACAAAATTCCTCTTGAAACTTACAACATTGATCAAAATGAACTTCATGAAAACAGTCTTTTATATTGAACATTATAGTGTTTCGATGAATGTCAAAAAACTGACTGAAGCATTTAATTCTAGTTAAGACATTCAACATTTGTCAAAATCAAAATGAATCATCAAAATTTTCAAACCTAATCGGACACAAAGCATAAAGAACTAAAAATTGTGAAGAAAAAGTAAACTTTATGTAATATATTAAAGTCCTATAAACCAATGTGTAAGTCAATCAACTCAACAATATATAAGAAAAGTGGTACTAGAGTTTACTACTTTACTCTTTGCACTCAAATTTTGGTCATAAATAGGTTCCAAGTTCTATTTCTAGAAGTGATTTTTTTGGGTAGAAATTTCTAGGCATGATTAAAAAAAAAAGAAGTCAAAATGATGGAAAAAGTGAAATATATTGGAAAATGACAATTCACATCAACTTCCACGTGGCTCAAACTGGCGGCGCTATGTGCCAAGTCTCTGGAATTAGGTTCCTCTTCCTAAGAAAACGTTTAGCATCAGAAAACTCTGGTTGTTTTCACACATTTGCAGTTTTGATTTTTATGTTTTTTATTGCTTTTAGATTTGGTGAAAATGCAGTTGGAGTGGAACTGTTGAAGCGGTTCTCAAGTAACAGAGAAAGTTAGGCCAACTGTCAGTTTCCATGATTCACTTACAATGGAAGCAAAATCTGTTAGATTCTTGGTCACCATCTGAAACCCAACTCCACCTGCCTCCCTTCAATCATTCTTCTTCCTTTCCACTCCTCTTCTGCTTCTCAATCCCATATTTACAGTTCTAGTTCATGGTCTCCAGCTATACTGTGATCATCAATCATGGCTTTCATAGTTTTGAGCTATGGTTCTGAGGATAGGCTTATGGTCTAGTTACTATCTCTAGTAAATTTCATCACCAAAGAAACTGCTTAAAGGGTTTTCATGAAATTTGACACTTGAACAGCCAACCATCCTCCTCTAAAGAGCCCAAAACCTGTTTGGTTTTGGTTCTCTGTGAAGTGTGAAATATGAATACACGTTACTATTTCCCACCAGATTCCTTGTTTGGCTCCGGAATTCCATTTTCATTTCCATCAATTTCTTCCACTGGAGGTGGGCATGTAGCCATTGGAGGTCGAAATAGATCAGCAAGAATCCCTCCCTCATCGTTCTTGATGAGGACTGCAATGAGGATCTCAAGAGCAAGTTGGTTTAATTTTTTGAGAAGGGTCTTCCAGTACCAGAATGGGTCAAGGTCTGATATTGGATCAAATCCTTTCAATTCTAGGTCTTGGATCACCTTGGAGTTCATAGCCTTGGCTGTTCAGATAACTGTCATATCTCTCACTCTCGCGACTTCCAGGGATGAGAAGCCATTGTGGTCTCTAAGCATATGGATTGTTGGGTATGACATTGGGTGCCTTCTTACTCTGCCCCTACTGTACTGGCGCTATCAGCATCGTTTTGTGATCCAAGGAAACTCTGATTTTGAACAGCAGAGAAGCAATGAAGAATCCAGGTACTTACTCTACATTGATCCTCCTTTCTCTAATTCTCTTGTTCTTCCTTGTAAAAATCATCATCCCATTAGATATTTGGAAGCAAAGATTACAAGTAGCCTTGATTGGTTCCTTCTTTGTAAACAGATCACATTTGATGAACAAATCCAGGACTTTCCTTGAACTGTTCTTTGCAATTTGGTTCGTGATGGGTAATGTTTGGGTCTTTGATTCTCGCTCTGGATCCTTCAATCAAGCTCCGAAGCTTCATGTGCTCTGCATAATGCTGCTTGCTTGGAATGCTGTCAGCTACTCTTTTCCCTTCCTACTGTTTCTGTTGCTTTGTTGCTTTGTGCCATTGATCAGCAAGCTCCTTGGTTACAACATGGGCATGGGTTCAGCTGATCGAGGGGCATCTGATGATCAGATCTCCCAGCTACCCAGCTGGAAATTTAAACAAGTTGATAGCTGTTCAAAGCCCGGTGATGGTGCTGAGTGCATTTCAGACCCTGGAAATGAAATTCCAGTGAGTAATTATTCCTACTCCTTGTTAGCAATTCTAGAGTAGAACAAGAGATACTCTCATTCTTCAGACTTGGGTAGTTCTTATAAGCCTTTATAAGAACTAGCCATTAAAGAGAGTGACCAAGCTCTCATAAGCCTTCACATTACATCCAATGTAGAATCATTGGTTTGTGTGGAACCCCAACATCCATGATCTATAATGAACTAATGGATTTCTCTTTTGGTTTTCTTGCTATTGGAATTCAGGAATGCTGTATTTGCCTGGCCAAATACAAAGATGAAGAAGAGATTAGACAGTTGCCATGTAACCATATTTTTCACCAAAAGTGTGTGGATCAGTGGCTCAGGATTATATCTGGTTGTCCTCTCTGTAAACAAGATCTGAAGAGGTGATAGATAATAAGAGGAGAGCTGAAGAAAGGAAGGAAAGCTTTCATTTGATTGTTTAATAATCATGTACCTACCTAATTATTTTGAGTGTGTACAGTTTGGGTTTGTTTGGATCCCAAAGGGAAAATCAAGATATCCCTTAAAGGAGAACAAGATGCAGTATATATCAACACAATATGATAAAAGTACAGATCGGGATGCAGCTTGAAAACATGTTTGTTTAAATGTCTCAAAGAGGGAAGGAGGAAGATTAGACGGATTAGACCCTTACATATACATATCCCCTTGCAGACATTAAGCCATTAGAAAGAATGATTAAAAGAACTTTCAAGGAAGTAAAGAAGTGAGCACATTTTGATTATGAAAAGAAGCTTAACATATCTGCTGGCTTGCTTGTTAGCCTCTCTGCAGGCATGAACATTTTAAGAATCATGATATATTGCTAACTTGGTGATTCACATTAATAAAGGCAAACTGAAACCATCTTTCCCTAATTGGTATTGTTTGAGATTCGGAATCAAATTGCCGATCAATTCAGATGGGATTAGGCCAAACCTGGATCTGATTCTGGCTGATTACTATCTTTCATCAGGCTAATTTTTGCCAATTCTCCGGCCGACGAGAATCCATGGAAGCCAATTCCACTTACTTGAACCATGCCTATTGGTGAATATGTAAACCTGACCTCAAGAAGTATGAACTTCAATAGCTCTGAATCTACCTTAACTACTAAGAAGTGGTTGCTAGACCCAAACCTATAGCTCTGAATCCATTCCCATACCATGATTGCCTGCCATGGAAGACTTTAATGGACATGGATAGGTCCATATGCCCATCTCACCCACAGAGTTTTAGATCAATACAAGTATGTATGAAGGATTAAGTTTTCCTTTAACCAGAAAATAAGGAAGAATTCCTTCTCCACTAGTGATGTGACCTTATTGTTCATGAATCCAATTATGGATCAGTAAATAGTGTGATTGAATAGAAATGTTTTCATGCTGTAATCTACGAAGCTCAATTACCTTAACTATCAGTAACAATGTGGGGCCTTAAATTGGTGTGACTGAACCTTACCCAGTATTAAAATTTGAAGAAAGAAATTGCCACATCACACATTTTTCTTGGCAAAGATATTGGATTTAAGAATATCTATCTTTTGTATATATTGCTATGGTTGTTAAAGAGGAATCTCTTATTCCAATTTCACCTTTATGGTCAGAGGAATATGTAAACTAGCTCTTGGCCTACTAGCTCCCCATGGATGAACCACCGAATAGGTTCAATTTGTGCCATGGAATAATTACCAATTAATTGAACTTCTTTTGCATTATTTAGGTTTGTCAAGTCATGTTCAGGTAAAGTAGGATTCCATACTTTGGTTGAAGGTTATTCAGGCTGCTATTGATTCTATTTTAGTTGATACATGAGAACATATTCTCTAATCCATTGGGTAAAGTATGCCATCACTTCTATGTCTATCTCTCTTTGTATGATACAGTTTTGTTGCATCTTATTGGCGTGGTCTCCTATACCACTTGTTTATGAGAATCCTCTCCCAATATATGTTAAAAAAGGGAAAAAGGTGGACACGATCCTTGGCTGCCCAGCCAAGTGTCTACTTCTCTCTTCCTTCCCAATGAAAGAACCCTTGCCCATGACTGTCCCCCCCACCTCCCATGTGTGGCTTTCTTGTAGCAGGCAGCGTGCTCGACCCTCTTACCATAGATAAAGGTTTAGTTCAGTATGTCCAGTCGGTCTAGGCTGGAAATTGACCCCTCAAGAAGTGGCTTTCAAGCTTTGTATAGAAACAATATTACTTTTAAGGGGAATCTTCCCATTGGTTGAACCACTAGCTCTAGGATAACTAATGAGCCCAACCCTCTCACTACCTTTAAAATCCTAAGCATTTAAAACATTATATTTTTTTTTTGGATGAATGGAAAATGTATTAAACATGAAGGGGAAACATATACGACAGATAAGCCTAATCCGTCAAAACAAGGGCAAAGGCCTAGACTAGTGCCAGTGTAGAAAGATCACGCTACCCTTGTCCTGTGCACTGAAGATGCTTTCCCCACGCTCTCACATTGACCGTGGATCTAGGGTACCCCATGCCAGACTGGCAGGGTCCTTTGGCTCTTATCTAATATGAGAAGAGAAATGGTTGGACAAGCTGGTGGAGTGCCCACTGCCCAGCCTGTCTCACACTCTCTCCCCTGTACGTACTGGCCAGCCTTCCATCCCAAACCTTCGATTGGTTAAGCAGTTAGCTCCAAGGAAAATTGTGGGTGCCAACCTTGTCCCACTAGATAAATATCTGGTTGTGTAACACGTTTTTCTGTCTAAACTCCATTTGAATTTCTGAATCACGTGAAGTTATTCTGTACAATCCTCCGTTTTCCCGTTTTCATTTCAGCTTTTAGGGTTCAAACAAACAAAAAATGGCCCGCTTGTAACAACTAACAACAGTACAACACAACTCATTCAGAATCTAAATATATAAACCGCAAAAGAAATAGCATTCGTGATAATTCTTGTAATGGCAGGTTTGTACGGAGCAGCAACTGATCTTAAATCTACCTTTCTCAATGTCTACTCGGTCCTCAAATCCGAGCTCCTTCAAGATACTGCTTTCGAGTTCACTGATGATTCTCGACAATGGGTCGAGCGGGTAACTTTACTATTTCCTTTTTTTCTCACTTTTTACGAAAATAGTTCATTGCCATGGATTAAAGTAAATCTCTCACTCATTTTATGGGCCTAAATTGCCTCCCACTTAATTATATTATAATTTTAATTAATGTGGACATCTTATCTTGTGTTAATGCTTTTCATGGATTTGAATTCAGAAGTTTTGTTTTGATTGCTAGTAGTTTCAGTCATTGTATGATATTGCCCAGCAAGCCTTTCAGTTTCCTTGAAAAGTGGGTATGAGTGGATTGTTTAGGCTAAAATGACTACTTTTTGTTGGTGAGTCAATAGGGTGGATCACCATTCTGCTGTAGTTTGAGTACCTTTCTGGGTACATATCCTCCAAGTGACATTATGATATTGATTCCTGAAATCAGGTTTTAATGGTTCTGCAAAATGGCTTGCTGGATTTCTTTTGTGAGGGTTGCTGATTTGAGCTCTGCAAAATTATAGATTGCCGAAATACTTGGTCAAAATTTTGTGGCACATAATGTCATGATTTTGCCATTGGGTGTGGTTTATAAGAATGATGCTCCGCATCTATTTGATGACATGCCGTAATGGTATCTGTAACTCATGAGATGTGGTTTTTTCACGAAAATGTGATTAGTTTGGTAAACCAGGACAGTTGGCAACAGTTTAGCAGTTCTTCCATAAGATCAAATAGCTTTGTGATGGGTCTCGCTAGGAAGATTGAGATTCAAGATTAACAATCATGGATCCATAAAAGTGATTTTTCAGGACATGATTCTTTCAATTGGATGATCCCATATTACCTTTTGGATGGTATGAAGAAGTTCAAAAACAATTGAACCAGCTTGAGAAACTTTTAGGCGTAAGTTCATTGTATAAATTGTTTTGAGCTTAGAAGATCACCTTAAGAAAACCAATTGCGCATATAGACATGCATGGCACAATTAGGTTAGATGCTTCAGTTCATTCCTGTATTTTTTGTACAGCTATCCAAACAAAAGTATCTGAGCTGATTCACCTTGTATCTTCTCATTGAATAAAAAAGACTATGCATGCCCTAGGGACTGAAATCTTGTGACATTTCTCATAGGTTTGGATAATTTCTGCCTTTTATACCAACCGAAAAATAGCAGAATTTACGTTGCCCGTTTCCATTGGGGCTTTAATCTATATGGTGGTCCAAAATGTTTCACTGATATTGCAGTTGTTGGTGCCATACATGCAATATGAACTAAAGGAGTATAGCTTCTTCACAGAGGCTAGGTTGTGTAGGAGGTCCAATACTATCATAAAAATTATAATTTTCGTATGGTATGTAAGACTCACATTGTGGGTACATAATATTAATTTACAGAGAGGAAACTACCATGGATAATCCAACTGCTAAAAGCACTAACATCCCCCACCACCACCAAAAAAAAAAAAAAAATGTTCAAAGCACTAACAAAGATTCAATTTCTTCTCACCTTTACATTTAATTTGGCCATCCCTTGGGTTACTATCAGTTTAGCTTAACTCTTGGCTTATTAGAAGTTTAGGTGTCTTTTTCATATAGAAAATGCATCTAGCATTGACTGTATTAGGAAATAATTTTTTATTGTCTTTGTTGCTTCAAGAAATTGCTTGAAGACCATATGCAAGATTACTGACAACCTATGGAACCTGATAATTCCAAATATTTCATCGCTAAAAAGTCACCACTAGTTTTCATAACATTTGTTTTGCGAAGTTCTACAGATTTCTACAACATGTTCTAACCTGTACAATATATATTTCTAATGATATATTTTTTTTTCAATAGTTGAGCTTGCGAAAGAATATTTTTTTATGGCTCTGTCATGGGAAAAGCAAATATAACACTAAACATGATGTTGATAGAATTGTCGACATGAGAAATCTGGTTGACTAGATTGGATTTTGTTAAAGCAATAAAGCCATGGCAACAAGGATCCAGGAAAAAGAATAAGAATAGCATAAGAAGAACTGAAGCATTAAAAATTGATGTGATAATACCCTTGCATTCATGCTGACTTGGTTTATTATTATTATTTTTTGGGGTGTTCAAGCTTCTAATCATGTCTGTATGCCTTGTTTTTTTGCAGATGCTGGACTATAACGTACCTGGAGGTGGGCTATTGATTTTTATTCTTGATTCATTTATTTATTAAAAGAAAACTTTGGTCAGTATTTCATGATCTTTTTGTGTCGGAGCTTCTATCCTCTGGTAAAGGGAACTAACTGCAAATAAGCATTATTGGAGTAGCATGCTCCAAATTTTTTTTTTCTACAGCCGATTGATTGAATCCTTTTATTGCCAGGGAAGTTGAATCGAGGACTCTCTGTGATAGACAGCTACAGGTTGCTGAAAGATGGGAAGGAATTGACAGAAGATGAAATTTTCCATGCATGTACATTGGGATGGTGTATTGAATGGGTATATAGAGAATTCTTCTCCTGCTTTTGGTTGAGTTTTGAAGTAATTTTTACTAGTGCAACTGTTTCAGTAGTTGTTTTCCTTTCAGCTGTTGTAGGTGATGTAATCTAACTTTTCTTGAGAAAAAAAATGCAGCTTCAGGCATATTTTCTTGTTCTTGATGATATTATGGACAACTCCCACACCCGTCGTGGTCAGCCTTGCTGGTTCAGAATGCCTAAGGTGTGCATGTTTGTGATCTGTGCATGTATCCATGCAGGACATATTCTGGGGTTAATTCTGTTATTTTCTTATGGTGGTTTGGCATTTCTGTGATTTTCATTTAACTTGGCTCTGAAGGTTATCAAAAATCATATGATGCTTGTCTTAGGTTGGTCTTATTGCTGTTAATGATGGGATCCTACTTCGTAACCACATTCCCAGAATTCTTAAAAGACACTTCAGACAAAGGCCATACTATGTGGATCTTCTGGATTTATTTAATGAGGTGGTTGTCTCAAATATGGAATTCTCAATTAAATTTTGGCCAAATGCTGAAAGTTGTGGCTGATTCCTATCATGCATTATCAGGTGGAGTTTCAGACATCTTCAGGACAAATGATTGATTTGATTACAACAATTGAGGGGGAAAAAGATCTATCGCGGTATACATTGCCCCTGTAAGTGAGGAACACTGCAAGTGTCTCAGTAACACGATAGATCTTGAGATTTTTGATAAATGTGAAGCATCTTTATCTCACATTCAGCACCATACACATGGCTGACCTCTCACGATCTTTACCTTTCGTTGGTTGACCTCATGCATTGTATGAATACAGAGCAAAAAAGTAAGACATGCCATTGTTTACTGCAGTCATGAGAATTACAGAGAGAAATTTTCAGCTCTTGGTAATTCATTTGACTTTGGTGTCCATGCTGGAAACAGTGCATCACTGCACACACACTATATACACATTCCTTCAACACATCTATGACTGTTCCATTGATCAGATGTGTGTTGAATATTATGGCATGAGATACATGAAACCAAAATTTGTACTCATGATGGACAGTAAGCAATTCATCATTACGACAGACATGCCACAGTGTTGTGCTGTTCTGGCCTTTGTGCTACCCATATGAAGGGAATGGCAAGGTAAAATAGAAACTTGGTGTATAGCAGACTTTGAGGCTTCTGAAAATATCTTTCTGCTCTTTTTAAGGTTTCACTATGCTGGCCTGTCTATAGCTAGTATTTGCATTTGTGATGAAGACAGTCTATTGTTACTTTACTTTTAAATTTTAATCATGTTACTCTTCTATTTTCCCTTTGCTGATTTATAAAGTGTTTGGGATTTAATGCAGTCATCATTGCATTGTTCAGTACAAAACTGCCTATTATTCATTTTACCTTCCGGTGAGTAAAAGGTTATATGTAATTTGTATTTAGTTTAACTATATTACGTGGTTCTGACTATTTGAATTCACCTGTTGTGTAAACTTGCTCCAAAAAAAAAAAAAAATCAACGGTGTGGTCTAGTACACAAATGGAAGCTTCAGTTTCTGAATGTGTCTGATGATCACTGTCTTGGTTCATCTTTGCTCTCTCTTTTAGTTTTCAGTCTTTTGTTGAACCAAAATTTTTGGTTTTCGGGAGGTACACAAGGAGTTTTTTTTTTTTTTTTTTTTTTTTTATTCCTAGAGTTTAGTACATGTTTGAGGATGATGAATCCCAGTTCTTTCTTCTTGGTTATTCCTAGAGTTTAGCATATTGTACTGGGTCTTCCGGTTTTGGGGTTTTTCCAACTTCCACATCAAAGATTGATTATTAAAAGCTGTGACTTTTGAAGTTCATCAATATTCACTACAACTGGTTCCTGAGATTTTTCACTATCTTCGTCACCCCCTAGTGGAAACTTTGGCTACCGGGGGAAAGGTTACACCTGCATTTGCATGTAGTACGTAACTTGTTGCCTTTGTGTAATTTGTATGCCTATATGCTCCATGAATATGCTGAACAGTTCTCTGCACAATTTGCATTTTGTGTTAATTAGTTGCACTGATGAAGATATTTTCACTCCCAATGAAATGATTGATGCAGATACGGCTGCCCTTTCTTGGTTGGACCAGCATGACCGGCTTTGGAAGCCAAGAGCCAAGAAGAACCGGTCCAGCCCAGGGTTTTGGTCCAACAAGGGTTGGAAATAAAATTAGTAGTTTACTTAGTATTTTATTTCATGATTTTAGTTTCCAGACTTGAACGTAGGAGTAGGATTTATTTCCTTGCTTTGGTTTCCTTTTATAGTTGTTTCCTAGTTTAGGCTAGTTTCCATTCCAGTTAAGTTTCTAATTTCATGTTCCTATTTTTCTATATATTGGTTGTAATCGACTGAAGATTTAGAGAGCAATTTGATTATTGAATGAATGTTTGAGTGTGATCCTCCTTTCCCCATCTCTACTCTGATTTCCCCTCCCTTCCCTAAGGGTTCTCCATCAATGATTATTTATTTATTGCATAACATGTTGACATGTGCTGCTTGTTTTCACTGTATGTCAATAGGTTGCATGTGCATTGCTTATGTTGGGTGAGAATCTGGACAACCATTTGGATGTAAAGAACATACTCATCGAAATGGGAACCTATTTTCAAGTCCAGGTGATTTCTGTGTGTATAAATTCTTGATTTTTTTTTCATCCTTAATTTTCTTAGGAGTTTCTTTGTCTTTGGTTTTAATGAACTGCTGCCATCTTCTTTGTAGGATGATTATTTGGACTGCTTTGGTGATCCTGAAGTGATTGGTAAGGTAAGATTCAGAGTTATGCCTTTTTTCTTATTGGTTCCTTTTGATCTCTGGTCTATCGATCTCTGACCTTTTTGGGAGTCTTTACCCTTTGGTAATGTGCGTTATCAGATTGGGACAGACATTGAAGATTTTAAGTGCTCTTGGTTGGCTGTGAAAGCACTTGAACTCTCCAATGAGGAACAAAAGAAACTATTATATGTAAGTGGTGCAGTTCTATGCATTTTTTATTTTTCCCCCTGTTAGAAGTTGTATAAGATGTACTTATCTGTCATGAGGTTTTTTTATAGGAGAACTATGGAAAGGCAGATCCAGTTTGTGTTGCAAAAGTAAAGGCACTTTATAAAGATCTTGATCTTCAGGTTTGAGATTAGTCATGTCTTTTACATTTCCAGTTGCACGGTCTTAAAAGTTAAAACAAAGATTGTTTTATATAAAAGTTTGATGAATTAGGGAACTTGTCTGATGATATAGAAATCTGGGTTCTTTAAATAGTTAATAGAAGTGATTGACAACTATATCATTTGAGGGTGGGGTCCTAGACACCTATAACTGCCATTTGGCAGCTAGTTACGGCTCCAATTCAGTGGACATGTTCAATCATCACCTACTCAAATGCTGAATCCTGGACCAATCTGACTTCTATGCATATTGTTGTAATGCTCTTAAAATTGGTTGCAAACTCAATGCCTTCTGTAATTGTCTAAATAAGAAAGATGGCTGGAAAAACAAGGAGAAAAGTATCCGACATGGTGGGTCATGCAGTGGAGTTGGGCCACCAAATTTCTCATGTGATCTATACAGGGAATAGCCCTTTTGTACAATGGGCAGAATGCCAAATAATCTTCTCCACAATAGTCCACATGGCAAAAAATGGAGGTTGAGTTTGAAAAAGGGTTCCCACAATGGCATTTAGGAACATCTTTCCTATATTTTATATCTTTAATGCCTTAATTTATTTTAGGAAAAATACTTTAGATATTTGAATAAGTCATTTCCTGCTACATATTGCATTACTGCTTGCAATAAATTTGTGTACAATATATATGCTTTGGAATTTATATTTGACACTTGATGCTCGTTTTTAGATCTTTGGGATCCAAACAGCTGAGAATTGGATAGTTTGTAGTGGGATTGGTTAGCAACTTGGCATTGATCGACTCCAACTCTGAGAATCATTGGAATTGAAATTTCTATCAAATAGGTGGATGTTTCAACTCCGAAGAAACATGAAGGTTTGCCTATAAGTATTGGAATCTCAAATGCCACCTAAAGCTAAACTTTATCCTAATCTGCTAAGCAAATACCCATGAATTATTTAAATTGAAACACCTTCAATCCAAGTTACACTTATGCAAAATGCGAAGTGGTCAAAGTCCTGGGCTGGCCCTTCCTATTCTAGAACCGAAGTCTTGAAAGATGGAGCTCTCTGATTGGATATTTTACTTTCACAGCCACCTTTGTGAATAGAGATAGTCACTTTATGACTTCAACTATGGTCACTCTCATCTTTCTTTCCTACTTTCCAAATGAATGCTTGATGTATTTTGTTTTGTATCGTATCTGGTAAATTGATATATTTCATTATGTTATTACGTGTAAAGTTGGTTCTTTAGACAACCGTTCTGATAGGTTAGAAAAAACGGTGGTTTAGTTTGAATCACGTGGAGGACTATCCTATTGTATTTTCTGCTGCCAAAGTTTTGCACATTTTCAAAGCTTTGTTCTGCCACCTGGTGTCTTTTTGGACTGAGATTTAATATATGGGGTTTTTTTTTGGGGGGGGGGGGTGGTGTTGCAATATATAAGTTGTCCTATTGATGACCAAATTTGTAGAAGCATCATATATCAGGCAGAAACAAATGGGATTGGTTTGAGCATAGAAGGATATCTTCAAATTTTGCTCTTTACATGAAGCATGGTGATTTGCATCATCTGATCTTCAGATCAAGTTGATAAATCTCATTTGTGATCTTTTGGGGCATTTGACATAAAAGGGAGTACAATGGAATTGGTAAGAACAACTGAAAGATGGTATTAAGAACAACTGAAAGATGGTATTAGGACTCTGAGACACCATAATAAGATGGAAGGGTAGAGTGCTGCATTCTTGAACTTTAAATTCCTGCATTATTTATTGAAGTCTGGTTTTTTTGTGACCAAAATTTGTGTCTTCCATGCACATTCAGTGATGTTGCATATGTAGATTTGGAGTTTCTGTCCCCCCATACATATGCTACTGACGGCTTGCATCGTTTTAATTCTGTAGGGTGCATTTGCTGAGTATGAGAGCAATAGCTACCAAAAGCTGGTATCATCAATTGAAGCTCATCCAAGTAAATCAGTGCAAGCTGTGTTGAAGTCCTTTTTGGGAAAGATTTACAAGAGGCAGAAATAGGGAAAGTAGCAACAAGAGGGGCATGGGAGGGCCTTGAAGTAGAGTTTTGATTCGTTTCCCCCCCATAGTTTATGTTTGTTTTTCTCCTTGTGGTGTTTGTGTCCTATTGCAGGTCCCTTTCCAGCAAGGTTTCTGCCCTTTCAACATTTTGAATTTCATTAATGTGTAGAGGGTAAGCTCTAGATCTCTCTCTCTCTCTCTCTCTCTCTCTCTCTCTCTCTCTCTCACACACACACACACACACACACACACATATGTATGGGAAAAAAAACCCTGTCCTGCTGGAGACAGGGTGCACGAAAAGATGACGCTGCCTCCGTGCACCAGGTGCTGAAGAGTGCGTGCCCTCTCATTGGTCTCACACACTGGTTTTTCCTGTGCCAGTAGGAGAGAGTTCTTTCGCCCAATATATCCTGCAACAGTAGATGGTAAGGATTCTCTGAATAGACACCCTCTCACATTTATTTTTTAATTATTATTTCTCAATTTGAAAAAAAATTAATATAATAATACATGCGAGGGGGCTTAGTATACGTCTAGTAATTACTTCTCTCCTAAGGATCAATTTCCTGATTTAATATGATCATTAATGCCCAAAATAATCAAGATGAATGGCTTTTTGGCCATGTCTTTGACTGTTAATCAGGATGGTGGAAATTCTCATAATTTTACATGTTTTGTCATGGGCAACTGATCTGATTTTGATTTTCGAAACTCTGGATACTATCTGATCCGTATTATATTAATAGCGATTGATATAAATACTGATACCCCGTACGGCAAGCGACGCTTCCGTGGGACCAATGGGCAATAGTGGGTATGTCAAGATTTAAACCCACAATAAACCCACAATCAGTCAACTCAAAGGATGATGAGTTGAGGGTATTTTCACCACTAGGCTACCAACCCCATTGGTAATATTGATACCAATTACTTAAAAAAGTGATTTGAAGATCCAAGAGGGACCATTATTCATGCAGGAAATACATTTTATGAGAGCTACAGTCGGTGAGATGGGTTTCCTAGAAGAACAATGTTCAAGTCGAACAATCTTGTCTTGGCCTGCAGCTCAAAAGGCAAAAGAGCTTGGCACGCAAGCGTTAGTGTGCCGTGTGCCATACTCTCACTAGGGCTCTACCGCAACTGAAAATGCTGAGAATAAGCCCCATATGCTATTCTTCTCATGGTAAAAAAAACTTTATTAGTATTGGTACTGACATCAGTAGCAATATTGGCATTCGTAACGACCTCAGATGACATTAATATCGATGGTAATATCGATGCTTGATCGGATAGTTTTGCCCCTCGAAATTACTGATATTTAGTTTTTTGGACCATTTTACCCTCTATTATTTCCATATCATCACAATGGGATGTTCTGGAGGTGTTTTTTTCCCCTTCCATTTCTTTCACCTTTTATCTTGACCAATTGTAGATCTATGTTGTTAACCCCATTTAGTTGGGAAAAAGCTTTGTTGTTGTTGTATGATATTGGTGATATCAATATGTATCGATTGATACAATTAATATAATATCGATACCTAAAATCGTGGGCTCGACCGTAGATAATTCATGATTTTTTTTCCATAAAGAATTTGGTTGAGCAATAATTTAGCTCAAATTATATATGGAGATATTTAGAAATTTTTCTTTTTTAATTTTTTTTTGGGGACTAATCCAGTCCAGAAAGAGAAGAAAAACTCTAGAAGGAAGGATCATCACAAATAAATTTATTTGAAAATTTTGAAAATCTTTGCGAAATTCAATAAAATAAATTTAAAAGGGGAAAAAACTGAATTTTTTGGTCTTGATTTTTGTCGCTCTTCATTTTAGATCAAAATGAATATTCGAATTTGGTAGCTATGACCTATGAGAGGGTAGGAATTTGTTGACTATAATAAAAAAATGTAATTTAATTCATAAAAAAGGCCGGTTTTCAAACATGCTTGTGTATCTTAAATGGTCAACCCTTTAATTGTTGAATAAAAAAATATTTAATTCTCATGTGTCTATGAAAAATATTTAAAATATGGATTAATCAAAATATGGGAAAGTGTTTTCTACAAGGAAACGTGGTACTTGCATGTGCATGGGGATCAATGGGAGTATAAATGGAATCATCAATTGAGGTGGTATTTTCACCTTTCATGGGGGGGGGGGGGGTAGGGTCATTTTTGCGTTCTATTGTGTTTGGGAGCAAGAGCCAAATTTCCCCTATAGAGTTCTTTTTCCCTCAAATTATATAATTTTGAGTTTTTTTCACTCATGACAAAGAACAAATCTCTTAATTAATCCATGAAATTTGACCCTTTGATTGGATTGAAAAGGATATGTTAGAGCTTTGAAAATGGGGATGCAGTCTATCCCAATTGGGACCCCTAGTCGGAGACTAGGGTTAGGGCTTACTTGGAACTGAGTCTGGCATATTTTTCACCAATCTTGATTGATTTCGGTCCAGCCCCTAATTGGAAACTAGGGTCAAGACTTATTTAAAGGTGTTAGATGGTCCTATCTCGTTTTGATTCAATTTACTATGAGGTAGAAACCAAAATAGAGCAGTTTATAATTGTTTTATTGTTCCTCGATGGTTTCATAGAAAATGCTACAACCAAAAATGAAAAATCTACACACATTAAAAAATAAAAATAAAAAATAAAAAAAATTATTTAAGGTTAATTTACAACGTCATCCTTGGAGAATGCCAATATTGAAGGGACACTATATCTCTTTCACCAAATTGGATTCGGAGCCTTTGCCGTCAATCAATGTTATAGAATATATCAAGAATGCTGACATCAACAGTTTTTTTTTTTTTTCTCTTCTAAATGCCATTTTGCCCTTAAAAATAATGGAGTACCAAAATTGCCCTTAAATGTTTTATTCCCCAAATCGATTGAAGAAGAAAACCTAACTCACAACTCAACCACCGGCGAGCATCGGCGATCGTCTCATCCATTCGAATTTTCTCATACAAATCGAGACGATTAGGGGTGAAGAGTTCAGTCAGGTATAGCTTAGGGAGGAAGCGCCAGTAAGGGCCATACGAAGACCAGGTCATGGCAGAGTAGTTGAATAAGTACTTGCTGGCGGCAGTTTTGGGTCGAGAAGCGAAGCTGTGATTGTGGGTTTTGAGGAGTTGTTTGGCCATGGGAACAGAGGATCCTTCTTCTTCCTCCTCTTCTACTTCTTCCTCATCTTCTCTGCAAAATCTTCCCACTGGAAAGAAGGAACCCAGAGGACCTTGAACTTACCAGATTCCTCTCTCTTATCTTTCATGTTTGGATCATTGTTCACTTCACGTTTCTTAACAAAGCCATCACGAGCATCTCTAAAGCTTTTGATCAAAGCGAAGAACTTCTCTTCTTCATCTTCTTCTTCTAATTCCTTTTTGAAATCTTTTCCTTCTTCCTTCATTTCTTCCAATTGATCAGGAACGCAATGGCCGTCGGGGATAAGTTGTTCTATACCTGAATTGAACTCCTCTATTTCCTTCTCTTGATCCCACCCAACGCCAGCGCTGCCGTCCCCGCTGCTGCTTTCTTCTTTCCCTTGGATCAATCCCAACAGTTCCTTTAGCATAATCATCGTCGATTATGATAGCAGACTGATCTGTGGAGGCGCAATGCCACGATCATTGAGACACCAGTAAGTGCGTTCTATGAGTAACCGAGCAAACCCACTTCGAATGGGAAGGGCATTCTAGAGAAGTGAAGCTCCAGCATCTTTCATGAAGAGCATGGCCAGGACGGTTATGCTGGTGCCCCCTGGTACGGCTCGGCACCAGTTGTGTTCTGTGCCTCTGACAGGTCCACTACCCTTTTGCTCCAAATTTGTAGCCAGATCCATTGTTTGGGGCTTCTCAGCCATTTGAGAGAGAGAGAGAGAGAGGCCCTTGACTCTCATCGGCTATTGCTAATTTCTCAGAGCATATCTCCAGTTCCTTTAAAAAAAAAATCCAGAACAATCGCCGTGAGTCCTTGCATGAGTCCCTGGTCACCGTGAGTTCCTGCTAGTCACTGTGAGTCCCTCCACATCGTCGTTTGTCACTACCGTTGTGATCGTTGATGCTCTGGACGATCTTCGGTGCTCCATATAGTAGCTATCGATTTGGGGATGGGTACTACTCATAAGGGCTTAATTGTCATTTCACAGTATCACTTAACAAATACCGATAGCCGGGGTCCGAGTCCAAATTGGTGAAAGAGAGGGATGTACTTCTAATATTGCATTCTACAGGGGGTGGCGTTGTAAATTTCCCATTGTTTAATGGGAAGAAGAAAACTAACTAGTGTTGTGGCTCCTACACTAGCGTGGTGGCTAATGAGACGTGCATCGAGGCATACAACATGGGGGATAGGGTGTCCATTTTGCAACCCCTTTGTCTAGGCCTGGGTGGTGTTCTTTTCTCCTTATTTAATATAAAACTACTTTCATATAAAATGCATAAACAATTGTTTGACATAAACATATTCTATCTTTTTGAATCTTGAATGATTAATTAAAAAAAAAAAAACATAAATAATTTCATCAATGTGAGATGAGGCCATAAGGATGTCAAATATTCAAGAATGTGTTATTTATTTAATATGTAAATCAAAACCTAATAAAAACCATAATTGAACTATTTATTAAATGATTTTATGATTTTAGTGCAAATGAATTGGTTCGATTTTAATAAACAATTTCAATTTGACTTTATTAGGCTTATTAGACTGATTATGATAAATTATTCACTGATTATAGCCAATTTCAATCCAATGTGGAGCAAATTCGATCAGGACCAATTTGGATCCCAATGAAAGTTCTTAATCCTTGGACTTAGTAATGATATTAACTATTTTATTTTTTCTTCTGTAAGGATGACATAATTATTCACTATTTTGGTAGTCAAACAAAACATCAAATCACCTTAGTTGAAGATATTCTCTCTCATGGACAAGTATTTTAATCTTGGAAGCATTGTTCTAACTCTCTGTCGAAATCGAAATTTCTAAGATTTGAGCCAAAATGTTCAAAATTTCGTTGTCTTGTTTTGGGTTGAGCCAAAACCACAAAAAAGATGCGAGATTTAGAACTATGCTTTGAATCAATATTTGTTGGAATCGGATGGATTTACCCTCTCTCCTCCCCTTAAATGTATGGTTTAGACCATTTAATCAATTATATCTTACCAACGGATGGATGTTAGGGGTTGGTTTACGTCAATACCTATCCAATCCGAGGGATCCTGAATCCCTGACTGATCCAATCCGATCTAGTTTTTAGAACCATGTTAAGGAGTGTCAAATCCGTCCTCAAATCTAAAAACCCAACGATTTAATCCCAAAAATTTTAGAATTAGTCCATCCAAAAACTCCAAAATCAAGATGGATCACTATCAATTCCAAATTTCCAATCATGGATTTAGGGGATGATATTGGTATCGATATTGGTATCTAGATCGGATCGAATTGATGCTTATCAGTCGATTTTACCTCTCTTTTTTAATAGTCTTTTATTATTTTACCCCTGAAATGATATGATTCACCAATCCAGATTGGTCAAAGATCAAGAATCGTCTCAGCCAATACCAATCGGATATAGCCAATACAATACCAATACTTGAAATCATGATTTCAATCGAAATCAACACATTCAACCAATCCGATTCCAATTTTTTTGTAATAGTTCTTTTGACTTTACAGAAAACTTTCTTAAAAAATTTTTACCTTTGCCGGAGTAGTACGCGGAAAACTTTCTTGATGGCAGGGGAAACCCTTTCCAGCTTTTCCCATATTAAGAAAACAAAAAAGGAAACAAACCGAAGAAAGAAGACGCAAGCGCGTTCTCTCTCTCTCTCTCTCTCTCTCTCTCAAATTCCCTTTGGTCAATAAGGTAACGAACTATGAAAGTGAATGCAGCGGCGTTGGGAAAGTTCCTCGACCTTTATTTTTTTTATATAATTTAAAAAAAAAGTTGAAAGTGTGAGACCTTTTTAACATTTTAATTTCCCTAATATCCATTCAGGACTGTACTTTATTTACTTACCAAAAAGTCTTCGGCGACTATGAGCGAGGGATAGAGAGAGAGAGACGACGACGACTAGTTTATGTTCTAACTCTGTAGCTTAGAATTAAAGACATACCAATCGTCTCTCTCTCTCTCTCTCTCTCTATCTTATAGTGGATCATTTACTTGAAATTGACGAGGAAGAATTAGGGTTTCTTTTATTAAATTTTTTTTTGTTTGTATTCTCTCCTTGCCATATTTCTGTTGCTGCTTTGCTTTGTTTTTCTTCTTTCTTTTCTCTTTAACGACTCTTTAAGCTTTGATTTGATCTCATTCCTTCTACATTCTTCTTTTTTCAGTTCCCTTTTGGCATTTCTGTTCACATTTTCTTTTGTTGTTTTCTTCTCTCCGAATTTTGCGGGAAATTAATTTTTAGGTTGTAACTGTAACAACTAAGAACTATTATTGTTTTTTTTTTTTGGATGATTGATATTGTATATAGATAACGGGTTGCCTTACGTATTTTTTTTTTTTTTTTTTTTTTTTTTTAATTCTTTGATTCGTCAATTGTTTTTCATCAAAGTTCTTCGATCCCATCCTCCACTTTCCCCGGGGAACCGGTCTGTGATTTCAAGTTCACGTCATGAAGCTTGTAGTGCGCGTGATCGAAGCGCGGAATATACCTGCAATGGATCTCAATGGTCTTAGTGATCCTTACGTTCGATTGCAGCTTGGAAAGAACAGGTTCAAGACTAAGGTGGTGAAGAAGAACCTCAATCCTTATTGGGGAGAAGAGTTCAGTTTTCGGGTTGAAGACCTCAAGGAGGAGCTTATCGTCTCTGTTTTGGATGAAGATAAGTACTTAAAAGACGATTTTGTGGGGCAGCTGAAAGTGCCCGTTGCTAAGGTCTTCGATGCGGAGAATAAGTCTCTTGGCCCTGCCTGGTACTCTATCCAACCCAAGAATAAGAAATCTAAGAACAGGGACTGTGGTAAGCGATCCGTTCTTCTACGCCTTTGGATTTGCCCCATTCTGTTAATTGGGTTTCTGTGTCGTCTTCTTCTGTTTTTAAATTAAATTTATCTTCTTGTTTCCGGTAATCAGCCTCTTTTTTTTCTTTCTAGATGAATGCCACTTTCCCTGGTTCGCTATTACAAATCAAATTGCATCGTTATTTCTTCTTCTTGTCATAGACTGTTTCAATTGACCTACATTTTGCTGGTATAATATTCCCAAAATGTTGTTCTTCGCTTACTTGCAGGGGAAATTCTTCTGACCATATCATTATCTCAAAGCAACTACCAAGCATTGCCCAGTACAGGTGATTTTGCGCCACAAACGGAGGAGCCTTCGGATTTAGCTACCGAATCACTTAACCATTCTTCCAGCGGCCACTCTATGGGAACTGAAGAAGCTGATTCTGCTAAGGAAGATAAGACATCTTCATATACATTTGCTAGTCGGTTTGTTCAACGTTTTCTTAAAAATGGAGACATGGTATTCATGACTGGTAAGGGTACAAATTCAACAGTCTTGCCTGAAGTGCCAAAACCTGCTGTTGTTCTTGAGGACAGATTCGAAGATCAATCATCTTCATCTTGTAGTAATTTTGGAGAAGTAATGGGGATCATGATGGAAAGAGACCCTGGCGGGGAAGTTCCGGGCAATTTATCGGGCGGGACACTTCTGGATCAATCTTATGTCATTGCTCCACCGGACCTCAATTCTCTCCTCTTCTCACCCGATTCAAATTTTACAAAATCTCTGGCAGAGCTCCAGGGAACGACGGAACTGCAAGAGGGGCCTTGGAAATTTGGAAGTGGTAGTGATAACTTGAACAGAGTGGTTACGTATGTAAAGGCTGCAACTAGATTAGTCAAGGCTGTGAAAGCCATTGAGGAGCAAATGTATTTGAAAGCCAATGGGAAAGTTTTTGCAGTTTCAGCAAGTGTGAGCACGCCAGACGTTATGTATGGGAGCACCTTCAAGATAGATATGCTTTTTTGTATAACACCTGGACCTGAGCTTTCTTCAGGAGAACAAACATCAAGGTTGGTAATTTCCTGGCGCATGAATTTTTTGCAGAGCACTATGATGAAAGGCATGATAGAAGGTGGAGCACGACAAGGTCTTAAGGACTGCTACGATCAATTTGCAGATTTATTATCTCAGAATATTAAGCCAGTTGAGATGACAGACCTGGTTTCCAAAAAGGATGAGGTTTTGGCTGATTTGCAAGTGCAACCACAGTCGGATTGGAAGCTTGCAATTCAATATTTTGCCAATTTCACTGTAATATCAACAATTTTTATGGGCTTGTATGTACTAGCTCACATATTGCTATCTGTGCCTAATACAGTCCAAGGGCTTGAGTTTAATGGACTAGACTTGCCAGACTCAATTGGTGAAGTGATAGTCTGTGGGATTCTGGTTCTTCAGGGCAAGCGGGTTTTTGAATTGATAGCACGTTTCATCCAGGCCAGAGGACAAAAAGGTAAAATTCAATTGAGAAGATTCCTTAACCTTACTAGTGCTAATTCTAAATTTCTTTTGAAGTTGGAATCCTTACAGGCCGTTTTGTCCTATGGAAAGCTTTGTAGTAACTTAAATAGCATTTTAATAATTTTTTTAGGAAATCTCTGATCATTGTACACTGCAGTTACAATGTATAGTTTCAAATTATGCCATAAGCTTCTGGCCTTTGGTGTATCTTTTGTTAGTTTTTAGATGAAACTAGAAGCTGGACCTGTTGTCTTTCAGCAAATTAAGCTTACTGCGCAGTTGTCACTCATTTAACATGTTTTCCCCTTGTTTTCCTTGTATTATTTTATTCTATTACTTTTCTGCAGGCTTCTCTTGCATCTTTTTTGTATGTTTGTTGTTTTCTCCTTACTGGGAACCAGTCTGTTTAGCGATCTCTTTGCTGCGATTAACTGCTAAAATTTACTGTTCTCATCTTTGTTTTGTAGCCTGAATCACCGATGCCCTAGTTAAGAAAATTTTCTTTAATGTTGATAATTTCAGGCAGTGATCATGGTGTCAAGGCGCAAGGGGATGGTTGGTTGCTAACTGTTGTCTTGATTGAAGGACAGAACTTAGCAGCTGTGGACTCAAGCGGGTTCTCAGACCCATATGTGGTCTTCACATGCAATGGAAAAACAAGAACCAGCTCAATCAAGTTCCAGAAACTTGATCCCCTGTGGAATGGTAAGCTATCTTCTTCTGTGGCTTTTCTTTTATCATCAATGTGCTTTATGGAGCTGTTACTTTGCACATAATTATTAGCGGCCATTGTGTAGTCCTGGTTCAATTAGACCAATATTTTCTGTAGGCTGGACCTGATATGCTATTCTAGTGTTCCCTGTATTCATTTATGGTCAATACGCTGTTGGACCTGCAGAGATATATGAATTTGATGCAATGGATGAGCCTCCATCTGTGCTGGATGTAGAAGTTTTTGATTTTGATGGACCCTTTGATGAAGCTGTATCTCTTGGACATGTGGAAATCAATTTTGTAAAATCTAATTTATCAGATTTGGCGGATGTCTGGATTCCTCTTGAAGGAAAATTGGCTCAAGCTTGCCAATCTAAATTGCACCTAAGAATTTTGTTGAACAATACAAAAGGCGGCAATGCCGTTCAAGAATATTTAACAAAGATGGAGAAGGAGGTCGGGAAAAAGGTGCATGGTTGTTCTTGCCTGGGATATCTTTTCTTACAATTTCTTGCTTATGTGCTCGTTATTAACAATTAGAAACAATTGCAGATAAATTTGCGATCTCCTCAAACGAATTCAGCATTCCAAAAATTGTTCGGACTTCCACCAGAGGAATTTCTCATCAATGATTTTACTTGTCATTTGAAGCGCAAAATGCCACTGCAGGTGCTGTTATGTTTAATGTTCAAGTTATATTATGGGATGTTTGCCATTTTCTGATCGTTAGAGATCATGAAATTTTTATGACACCCTTCACTTCTGGCTTGTGCTGTATTTAGTAAGATGGGATTTGAATCCTATGGTCCATTGTTTGTCTTTACATTGTACATTTGCACTTAAGTTTTCTTACAATCTTACTGAGAGTTTATCATTCCTTTTATTTAATTTTCACCGAGTCCTAGTTGCTTTTGTGCAGGGCCGCCTCTTTCTGTCACCAAGAATAATTGGGTACCATTCAAATATGTTTGGACATAAAACCAAATTCTTCTTTCTCTGGGAAGACATAGAAGACATTCAAGTAGTTCCTCCCACATTGACATCAATGGGCAGTCCCGCCATTATAATTACTCTCCGCCAAGGCAGAGGTATGGATGCAAAACATGGTGCAAAGACACAAGACGAGGAAGGCAGGCTGAAGTTTCATTTCCAGTCTTTTGTGTCATTTTCTGTAGGCCACAGGTATGTTTTATGTCCAGTCTACTAAAATTGAGAAGTTTGAAGAGCAATGAAGAGTCTGAACTTTGGGAAATTGGTTATAAACCGTGACCATGTACTATAGAAAATTTAAAGAGGGAAAAATAAAAAGAGGTGTTATAACCAAAATTGGTTGATCCCCGGGTAGAAATTAAAACCCAGTGAAAAACATCTCTCTGTCTCTCTCTCTGTGGCATGTGCAAGATGCAGATAGTTTATTCATATTGAGCATCTCAAAATGAATAAAACTAGGTAACTGAGTTCTGGGAAGAAGATTAGATCTTACAAATGTACATTGTTGCATGCACATGTATGCCTAAACAAAAGGTGGACACACCGACGTGCTTTTTTCCTATTAATTGAAAATTTGGCAATTTAGTGGGAACACTTTCATTCCATTAGCCATGTAATAGAACTGACAGAGAATTTCTTATAATTTGTGTAGATATTGGTTACATCAATTATTTTCTGCAAGAGTATTATCTAATGAGAGAGAATTCATGTAAAATGTCAAAACTTTAAAAACCATTAAGAATCATGTTGGATATGCATGTCTGCCATATTGATTTCTGTAGTGTCCTTGGATCAGATTGGTGTTTTGTATAGCTGAGGTTTAGGCTTGCTAAATTGGACAGATTCTGCACTTTAACTTTCCTTTTTTTTTTTTTTTTTTTCTTGGGTGAAACCATGAAATTACATATTTCCTTTCAATGTGCTTTTTTATTGAATCATTGCAATGAAATATGACATTCGATGCATTCAAACAGGACAATCATGGCACTATGGAAGGCAAGATCCCTGAGTCCTGAGCAGAAGGTGCAAATTGTTGAAGAAGAATCTGAAACAAAGACCCTCCAAACTGAAGAGTGTGGATCTTTCTTGGGTCTAGAGGATGCCAACATGTTAGAGGTTTATTCCTCTGTTCATCCTTTTCCTGTGAGCTCTCTCTCTCACTTTATTTTTCAGTGTGTGTGGCTGGGGGGGGGTATGGAGTTGGATTATCTGCACGCATCTATTTTCTATGTTTCTGCTTTTGGCATCAAGATCCCCCATTTGATGGTTTCTTTAGTGAAGATCTCTGCTGTCAAGAAGCTGATCTAATTAAGTGTTCAGTAGATTAACTGATTATGATATCTAGGTAGAAACCATCAATGGCAGGCTTTTGTGTTCTAGGTGTATGGCCAAGGTGGTATTGATCACCTGTCTTGCCATGGATTTTGTCCATTTCAGTTCATGCATTTTGAATGGTGTCTTTCAGTAGCTGACTTTCATATTGTCTTTCTAATGTTTCGGTGAACTTCCAGAGCAACTTCTTCATGGAATTGTTCAGTGGTGGTGACTTAGACTGTCAAGTGATGGAAAAGGTTGGATGTCAGAACTACTCTTGCACACCATGGGAATTGGAGAAGGCTGATGTATCCCAAAGGCAAATTTGTTACAAACTACACAAGAATGTTTCTAGTTACTGTGGTGAAGTGACCAGTACCCAGCAAAGATCCGCCCTTCCTGACAGAAACGGTTGGATTGTTGATGAGGCCATGACCCTTCAAGGAGTACCCCTTGCTGACTATTTCAATGTATGAACACCTCCTTTAATTCTCTTTCAGCATGCACACACACACACACACACATGCAGGCATGTAGTTACACATTCACTGGATAAATCTACTCGGAAGTGGTTGTTGGATAACAGCAGGCATCACCTTAAAAACCTTGGTTGACAACTAAATGTTTCCTCCATTTGCAGCTTCATTTAAAGTATCAAGTTGAGGATCTTCCATTGAAATCCAAGGGATGTCAGGTCAAAGTATTCTTTGGCATTGCATGGGTGAAAAGCACCAGACATCAGAAAAGGCTCACGACAAATATTCAATCAAATCTGCAAGATCGCTTGAAGTTGATGTTCAGTATGATGGCTAACGAATATCATAGCAGGAAAGTAGCTGGTTCTGGTGCATGCCTGTAGATATAATTCTTGTAACTTTCTTGTAACTTTACCGGAGTTGAGTTGTCTCTGAGCCTATTTTTTGGTGATGAATCACATTCATTCGAAAATTTGACTCTGGGGAACTGAACATTTGATGGGAGTTTGATTATGTTGTTTTGGAAGAGTAGTCGATGTGCATGACCTTTCGAAGTTCAATGGTCTGCAGATTATGGTGGCTCTTCTCGGTTGATTCTTCTGGGGCTTTCTTCATTTCTTTCCATGTCAATATAAAAAGTGGAACCCTGAATGGGTTCTAAGAAGACTGGATAAGAAATTACGATGGCTTGTTTTTCTGTTGCTGTACAATGAAGTCAGTGTAATCCCAGTGGCATGCTTAGGATCTTAATCAAGAAATTGGAGAGAGAAGTTTTCTATTATAGGCTTTGTCCTCAATGTACATGTATCAGTAGTAGTTTCACTGTAGATATCTGTACACAAGGTTCATTTTATTTTCTATTGAATTTAATGTCATATTTTTCTCTAGTTTTAAATTATCAGTGCTTTAATGTTGCATTTCTACTATCCATTTTTGGTTTTCTGGAGGTAAACACTTTTTAGGATAAGAATCCAATCCCCTTTCACACTCCAATTCTTTTTTTTTTTTTCAATTTGAAACAGATGGGAATTCTATTGAAGTGGTCATCAAACTTGATACTTGGGGCAATCATGTTCTTATGGTAGGGTTCCGATTGTTGATAGGTATTCCAAGTTTCCCTTTTTCTCTCTCACCAAGGATTATTTGATCTGCTCATACCTATTTCTGTTGGGACTTGGGTAGTAGAACTCATCCTTAAAACCTAGCTATTAAGGGGAGGGTGCTCAACTCTTTATAACTCTTCACATTGCATTACCCACATTCAATGTGAGATTGATTACTTTCGTGTGAACCCCAATAATTTTCTACTCATACATGGCTAATGACTTGAAAAGCCATGAACATTTAGAGGTATTAGGATCACTGGAGTCCAATCTGAGATCTGATAGTGATCCCTAAAGAATTTGGTTAGCCTTTGTAATCCTGTGTTAATGCTCCAACTCTGGCCTATCCTTTCCTGTATCTCTGACAAAAGATAGGAATTCCATTTTTGAGGGTTCAAGACACTGGGCGGGATAGGATTGGGGACAGGGAATTGGGATCCAGATCAGTCCCGGCTGATTTCGATCTGGATCAGATCTGTGAGAAATCCATCATAATTGGCCCAAAATTTCTGAACTCTTAGTTTTTGTACATAAAACCTTATTTCTCTTTTCTTTCGGGGTGAAGGCTGGGCACGTTAGAGCTGTGCCAGAATTATGGTTGAACACTGACTGGTTTCTTAAAACCCTAAGCCAAGTAGTCAACATTTGGTCCTCAAAATTCAACCAAGCCCAACACCCAACCCTGTCAAGCTCATGTCTAGTTCCCAACTTTCCAGGTTCATGTCAACCTAATCCGGTCCTAATTGACCTTAGTAGGGTCGAAGGCAGAAAAAAAGGAAATTTAGGACAAGTGAGAGAGAAAAGGGAAAATTATAGATAAAACCCTTATCTCAGTTAGTTAGTAAATTGTATACTCTGAGCAAATAAGCTTGGTTACAACAGAGAGTATCCCTTATCTAAAAATCAGGGTTAAAATTCAGGTCGGGTTGGGCCTAAGCCTCAACTCAAGCCCAGGCCAGTGCAGGTTCGAGCTGTCAGGGCCAAATATTCACCCCTACCGAGCACAATGTTTGTGACTTTGTCTCTCCTCTCCTTTTGGAAAAGTCCCCCCACACCTCCATATCTCCCATCTTAGCATCCCAACATGGTTTTAAAAAATAAGATTAGAAGGATCAGGATCGTCTGATTGAGATCGATGTCGCTCAAAAAATCGATCTTGATCCTAACCAATCCAATACCAACCCAGTAAGTTAAAAGGGTAAAATGCTCTAAAAAAGTATCAATTGGTGGAGCTGCTAGCTCCACAAAAGCTAGCGATGTACCCAATCTCTATCCAACGTTTGAGAAGATAGAATCCGGGTTTGGCCGGACAGAAATACCCCTATATTTAATAAATTTATTTAATTTTACTGTTTTATCCTTTATCTTTTTCGATCCATCGATATGGCACCGACCAAGAATTGGTATAGGTTGAAGCCTATATGGATTCGATTCCTCAAACCTAGGGGTGTCAATTGGTCGGTTCGGTTCAGTTTTGTTTCGGTCAGTTTGAATCAGTTTCGGTCTAGGATGAGGAAGACCAAAACCAATCCATTAAGGAACTTCGGTTTTTTATTGGTTTTGGTTCGATTTGGTTTCGATTTATTTTAGTTTTTTAATATCGGGTTAATACCAGTTGAACCATAATGATATCTTATATTCACAACTTATAATGACAAGATTTGATGAAAAAAACACTTTAAAATTATAATTAAATCATGATTTATTGTTGTAAGGGAACTAATATTGCAACTAATAAATAACAAATTATTAAGAAGATAACTAATATTGAAATCACAAAATGAACCCTATTATTCCCAATTATTCATTTAACTATCCAACTAGTTTTGTATAGTGAACAAGGAAATCAATGAGAGTATTATTACAATTTACAAATTAATTTCTCTATTCATAACCTAATATTCAATGATTTGTAATAATTCCCCTTACAATAAAAAAATTTTATCACTAATATTTGGAAAAATGGATGGTCAATTCACCAATTTATAATCTCATAATCATTTTTTTTATTGGTTTCGTTAGGTTTTGTTTTAGTTTGGTTATTGGTCGATTCGATTTGGATCGGTTCTCAACCGGTCCCAACATACCTCAGTCCAAAACTAATCCAGTAAGGATCGATTTGATTCGATTCGGACTTTATCGGTCAATTTCAATCGATTTTATCGGTTTGGGTTAGGTTTTGACAACCCTACTCAAACCATTCATTCGCCTGGTATGGTATTTATAAAACGACGGGGAGATTTTAGTAAATGCGCTGTTATAAGAACCACTGATTCCCTTGCAATAGGCAGAGCCTCTCTCTCTCTCTCATCGCTCTTTGCTTTTTCCCGTTTTGCCTCTTCCGTCCGCTGGCTTTCAACGATTTTCGACTCTCTCTCTCTCTCTCTCTCTCTCTCTCTCTCTGGATTTCGATATCGAAAATAGAAGATTTGAATCAGTAATTGGGTATCTCTTCTGTGATGTGTCAGGTAAAGTCTCTAACTGGAAGTCGTTTATCTTCTTCATATCTATTTTCCTATGATCCATTTTTTCCTTTCTTACTGTCACTGATAATTTGAACTCTCCCAAAAAGGGGAAAAAAACTCACTTTGATTCGTTGCGGGCTGTGTTTCATCTTGTGTTATTTGGCATGACTATGTGTTTTTGCAAAAGCTAATTTCTTCTCCATCTGTCTGCTTCCATCGTTCTGGTTCTGTAGAATTAATAAGAACGGAGGATTCGTTTTAAAATTAGACATTAGTGTTTTTCCTTTTTTGATTTATATCTTGCCTAGTGAATAGAGATTTCGGTCATCAAAAAATATGGGTGACATTAGGGTGAATTTTCTACTCTTGGGTTTTAGTGATGGGTTGTGTTTGAATTACTAATTCCTTCTTCTGTTGCTTTTTCCCTCCACCCCTGTACTCCCCCAATTAGTTTTTTTTGCTTTCAGTTGGTTTATTTGAACTTTGAACCTTAATCTTACTGTTCTGGTGAGGATTTTTCTATACTATAGATTTGGTGCTTTGTTTTGGTAGGTGGAGATTCCTTGTGCTGTGGTAGGTTGGAGATGAGTGCAGTGCCAGGTGGTCGACTATATTTTTGGTATGAAGAGCTGCATCTTAATGTTGTATCAGGTTTAGCGTCAGTGAATTTTGTGTAAGGACATTTCTGAAAGAAATACAATGTATGGGAGAGCTGGTCTTGATAGATTCAAGAAAGCTCAAACGGTAGAGCCATTCTCTTTGACCCTTAATGCAGCTTCTAAAGCATCTGCAGAACCCACTTCTAAGGCTCCATCCTTTCAGTCTCAACCGTTCCATCCGCAGAGTCAATTGCAGCAGCAGCAGCAACACCATGTCCCTCAAAAACCTTTGGTACATGAAGCAACATCAGTTGTCCCAGCTCAGCAAACGACTCAGGTTGGAGGGGGACAGTCAACATGGCAGCCTCCTGATTGGGCGATAGAGCCCCGACCAGGCGTTTATTATCTTGAGGTTTTAAAGGATGGAGAAGTTCTTGATCGAATTAATCTAGACAAACGGAGGCATATATTTGGAAGGCAGTTTCCCATGTGTGATTTTGTGCTTGACCATCAATCTGTTTCACGCCAACATGCCGCTGTTGTTCCTCACAAGAATGGGAGGTAGTTCTAAAAATCAATCAGCCTTATCCTTTACCTTGCTCAGTTTCTTGACTATTTTCTTCAATTCTATAACATGTGTATTGTTTAGCGCAGATTGCGAATTACGGATTCTTGAAATTTCAAGGGTATAACAAGCTTATCTGTGCCATAATAAATTATGCATGTGGCCTGCTGACTTATTCTACCTGTTTATTTCATTGATCTGCCTTACATGGACCTCAGCTGGAAGAAGAAACTGAGAAAAATGATATTGTTGCTTTCACGAAATGATGGCTACTTGAATATTCTACTTGACCTTCTGTTGCTCCAGAATCCATACGTCAATATGTGTCAACTAGTTAATTGGTTTATGATGTTGTATTTTTTTTTAAAAAGGAGAGGCATTTTGATTAGTGCAAGCTTAATTGCTTGAGTTCCATTTACTCACCAATATATAACTGAAGCAACAATCAAAAAACTATTGGGCTATTTGAACCATATGAAGCGAGGGATGTAGTTTACTGAGTTAGTATTATGCAATTTGCATTCAGTGGTTTCAGGCTGAGTTTTATCTGAGAGAAAAACTCTGGGAGGCAGTCTGTGTGCATGGTAAAGGTTCAGTGTGCCTCATTTTTTGTTTATTGTGTCTAGCAGCATCAACCTATATTTTTTGGCATAACCAATGTGTTATGCTGATTGCCTTCAGTTCTCTGGGAGGATTCTCTTTCAAATGTGCGAGTTTTTAGGTTCTTACTCCTTTAAATGTTCTCTTGCAGCGTATATGTCATCGATTTGGGTTCTGCTCATGGTACATTTGTTGCAAATGAGAGATTAAGCAAGGATAACCCAGTTGAGCTTGAAGTTGGACAGTCTTTGCGGTTTGCTGCATCAACGAGAAGTTACATATTGAGAAAGGACAATGCAGCTCTTTTTCCTCCCCCTCCACTACCAACAGAAATTAATCTACCACCTCCTCCAGATCCATCTGATGAAGAAGCTGTTTTGGCATATAACACAATTCTTAATCGCTATGGCTTGGCAAAATCAGATTTATTGTCCAAGACTGCTGATAATTCAGGGAGTTCATTGAGTGTGAACAATGATGACAGATTTTTGGAGAGAGCGTCCAAAAGAATAAGGAAAACAAGAGTGGCCTTCAGAGATCAAGTTGGGGGAGAGTTGGTTGAAGTGGTGGGGATTTCAGATGGTGCTGATGTTGAAACTGAGCCTGGTCCAGTTGGTGTGAAAGAAGGCAGTCTTGTCGGGAAGTATGAGTCCCTTGTGCAGATCACTGTTGTACCTAAAGGAAAGGAGCATGTCTCACCAGGAGGAGATGGCAACACCCGAAAAGGGGTGACTGATAAACTGCAACAAGTTTTGAATAAGGTCAAAGCCTCTCCAAAGACTGGTGGGATTTATAATGACCTTTATGGAGAATCATTCTCTGGGAAAGTGGGTTCATCTTGGGCATATGCTTCTAGCGGTGATGAGCGACCTGGTGTTTCTAAGGATAGTGAAGGAAAACCTCTTGGCAACTCGAGTGGAAAAGCAGATGGCAACTCCGGGTATGATGATGACGATGATTTATTTGGGGATTTGGAGGACTAAATGCAAGGAGCCTCCGATGATTTGATGATGTGCTTGGACTGAGAGAAATGAATGCATTGTAGTTTCATTTGTACAAGGGAAATTTTGTTGTAATTCCTTATGAGTCAAAATTCAAGCACCATTGAGGGGATGGACATGTACTCATTGAATGTGAGTTTGTGGGTTCAATCCCATGTTCCCCATGGAAGAAAAAAATGGCAAAAGGGAGAAACACGAAGTAAATAAATCATGGGAAATTGTTTATGGATGGGTGACCGTAGTGCAGAGTTGTCAATTTTAATGCTGTTTAATGGTGCATGTTCTTATGCTTCTTGTTGGATATCATAAAGATTTGCTGACATTCTGATGTTTCCAGTTATATCCACATCATCCAATGATTGATTTTCTCATGTTCAAGCCTAATCTAAAATCTCTTGGTTTTGAAAAGGTTAATAATTTTGAAATTGTTTGAAACAGTCGATCCTTGAGAACAAAAGCCCTTCCCCAAATCACCCCCCCCCTCCCCCACCAAAAAACATAATGTTGGGGCAGCAAGGGCCCTTTGTTGCAAGGGAATGGTATGTGTTGGAGATCTCTCCTCAGGGTTGGTGTCACTTGATTATGGGAGATGCAGGTTTGGTTACTTTTTGCTCGTCCTTTTTTCTTTGAATCTTTGTTTTGGCCTAGAACATTGCATTTAGGTGGAGGTGCGATCTAGTGATCTACTAACTGCTTTGCCGACTAGCAGGAGGATCAGATGGCGCTTGATGGATTATGGCCTTCAAATGCTTGTTCTGTTGTTATATGTTATTTATTAGAAAGAGAAGGGGGCAGGGAGTGTGGATCGGGTGATTCTCATACGGTCTGATCTACAAAGATGAAATCCACTACAGGGTTTATCCTTGGGTGGATTTCATCTGTGTGGATCAGTCCCGTACGAGAATGATTTTCGCAGGAGGAATTGATCCACGGAAGGGGGGCAGAGGGGAGGGTTGAAACTTCATAAGTGATTGGTCGTTCATTTGAGATGGCAGCCAAATCTATCTGATCGACAATCAAAATGACCCAATAATCAGACCTTGTGGCATAAAGATGGAACAACGCAGCCGAAATGTTCCAGGTTGGGGTGCAGTTTGCGGTCTTTCTCCTTGGTTTTAACCTTCATATCTCCTCTCATTTGATATAAGCAGGTGGCTTCACTACATGGTCTGCTAAAAATCCCTTTACTGTTTCCCTGCCTGGGTTCGGTTTACTTCTACATTGGTAAAATGGTATTACGTATGAGAAGAGCGCCTGGTTTGGCATCTTCTTTCTTGAAGAACTAACAACTGGACTAAGTGCCTCTGCATCAGCATGACTCTCAAACTCAACAAATCAAACAGATTTTCGATATGAATTCCTACCCAGTCTTCTTTTGTTTTTTCAAACGTATAGACAGCTAGTGGACGTCTCACCCCTTAATCATGATAAGATATTGTCCTCTAAAGCCCAAGGGTCAAAGCAAACAATATTGTGGCTTGATATGAGATGCTACAAATGACATTAGTCACTTTAACACCATATAAGGCCACAGTGGAGAAGATGTGTAGAAAGGAGATTCAGATCCTTCTCCTTGAATACTTCCATAGTGCTTCTCATATGAGCCAGGTTCAAGTCCAAGTCCCCCAAGATAGTTCCAGCTGTTATGCCAAAGAAAAAGTTCAGTTCTATTGAGCCCCAAAGGCTGAACAAGAAATAGGAGAGGAATTGAGGGGAATATCTCTTCAGTCCCACATCAATTAGGGGAAGAAACTGTGCTAGTTGATAAACTCTAGCACCCCTTTCAAAGTCAATGCGTTTTAAAGTCATAATCCTGAGGATCTATGGATTTTGTCCCAGCAGACATTGTTTTTCCTAGTTTTGTCGTCAGCTTTAATTGGTGATTTATGTGGTGAGAAAAAGAGTTTTGCTTTAGTATTGGCATGGAATGATAATAGTAGTAGTGTCCAGCATTGAGTCCTTAAACTAGTTGCATCCCTTTGCTTGTTGGGGGTATGAAGTCTTGTATTCCGTTGCTTGCATGTGTGGGCTGATTCTGAAGGGCCATGAAAAGGTCGTAGGGCCTAAAGAGCCCAAGGCTTTGAGGCCCAAGTATTTTGATAATGTGTGCCTATGTAGGTTTGCTACAAATTTGTACCGATGGTTCATTCTCTATAATCTAAGAGCTATGTGAGGACAAGTGGTTGTAATCCTATTCTCCATTGATAGTGAAACAGATCTCATCTCACTGTGACCTAGGCAATCTTGTAGAACCACATTAATCCTTGCATTATATGATTATTTGTCTACATCATTTTGGGTTTCGTTTCTACAATTACTATCATGTTTAATTCAAGCAATCCTTAGGATTTTGAATTTTCAAGCATAAAAGGACGAATTTTTTTTATGTTTCTTCAAGCCATTCTGCTCAAGACACATTTTCTTTTGATTGCCTAATACCAAGGCTTTGCAAACTTATGGATTTTGTCCCAGCAGACATCAACTTCCCAGCTTCTTCATCAGCACAGCTAAATTCTATTGTTATTAAATTTGTTTCATTTATTATGTTTTTTGGTACTTTGAAAGAAAATAGTGTAAAGCGAATATAGTTAAAGCACTAGATTTTAGAAAGATGCACATGCAAATCTGTAAGAAGAGGTTTTTGCCACCATTTAACCTTCTACTTTCTTGAGCAAGAATTCACCAAAAAACAAAAATTCTTGAGCAAGAACATGTGACTTCTTATAAATATAAAAATTCCCAGATATTTTTCATCTTCTTCATTTTCTAACTCTTCAGGTTTTATCAAATATTAATCACCACTCAACCAATCCGCTCAAGTTGGCTGGTTGTGGGTTCGAGTCTTGGCATGCCCACTATCGTCCATTGATCCTGCGGAAGTACTGCTTGCCGTATGGGGTCTTGTCCTGGGGGATATGATCACTACCATGGAACACCTTTTTTTTCACCAAAAAAAAAAAGTTTTATAAAATATCAACTGCCAAAAACAATGAGACATGGGTTGGAGGTGTGAGGACGAAGTACTAGTACCATTAATTTCAGCTATTGATAGCATGCTTCAATATTTTAGTATCTTTGGTGGTTGTATTCTATCAGGTACGAAATAGCATATAATACAAATGAATATTGAGAATTTTGAAAATGTTGACACCATAATAACCTTTAAAAGTTCATGAGGCTTTTGAGTGAAATTCTTACCCCATGCACCCCCTGCATACAAAGCTTTAGATCCAACTCAACCTAGCACATTACGCCATGAGATTGGCAAATGTAGCCTAACCCTAGCCCTAGCAATGTTTCACTCAATAAGCACAACATTTGAACAATCAAGATAGATGAGTCAGAGAAACGAATTAAGGGTACATAGTGTATAGGATATTTACATCCCTAAAATCAATCTGATGCACAACAGATGCATTGTATTTTCTCATATGAGCAGCCAATTAGAAGCAGTAATTAGCTAATAAACATAAAAAATGAAACTGTAAATGAATAAATGTACTTTACTTCTATCCGACACAACCCCCCCACCCCAAAAAAAAAAAAAAAAAAAAAAAAGAAAGTGGGAATAACTATACCAATAACCTTTCAACATTTTCTGAGATAAACTACCTATAAAGAGGAACGCATTTTGACCATATCTTGAGGTGTGTCATCTTCAATATGACAAAAGTAGTAAAGAGATGCCAAACAAATTAGGGCATCTGTCAGAATAAGGCCAATGACATCAAAAACATATTTTGGAGCAAATAAACCCCACACCTGCAAGGAATAGGAACTAAATGAATTTATTGTATGTATTTTCATAGGGCTCATTGCCATGTAATATCAATGTCAAGAGATGTCATACCATCAAATGTCGCCTTTGAATCGTGACACATATTATAGTGAACATAGTTGTCATTGCTGTAATGAGTCCATATATCAAAAATACCTGAAACAAAAAGTTAAGTATCAGTCTCTAACCCTATAGAAGTCAATCATGAGTTTATGACCAGCTATACTGAATTGGTACACCATTTAATTTTCCTTCATCAGTTTACCTGCAGCAATTTCACAAGAAGGATTCTCTTTGCTTGTTTCCTCTGGAAACGTGAATATTGGAGTGAGACAAGAAATGGGAGGCCAAAAATGGGAAGGATGTGAGAAACACCAAATGTGTCGACTGCAAGAAGGATTGCTTGACGAAAAAGGATAAACTCGTCAAACCTGGAAACAAAATCAGGGTAGAAGTAATTAGTCTACGAGGTAAAAGGACACTGTTAAATCTAACTCCATCCTCCTCTGAAACAGTTGAAGAGTAGACTTCAACATAACACAGCATGTTACCACAAGGCTCCACAATTCAGGTTTCTGAATAAAGTTCTCAAACAAAGCATATTTTTCATGACATCGTTAAATTAATTAGGAAAGAGAATCCAGGATTTCACTCACCCAATAAATGCAGCCCCATACCGAAGGCCATCAAAAGCGCACCTGAAAAGGATTATTTGGGAACAAAACCTAATCAAAAGCATGGACTAAATATGTATCAACCCCTTAAAACAAACAAACAAAATATTAGCTTGTCTTTGACCCAATGATTGCTCATTATTCCTTTTCAGTGGCAAATCGCTTTCTTAACAAATCAGCAACCGTTTAGAAATTTTAGCCCGGCTGGATGGCACAACCTCCAGGCTCTGCCAAGCTTGAGGAAAATGACAACCAGTTCAAGTAATTTTTCCAGCAGAAAGAACATTGATCATAAAAATTATATATTGGCATACATATAAAGACATAGTTGAACCACGCTTTTCTCATGGCAGCCAACACCACTATTTTCAAAAATTAACGCAAACCAAAATTTGGTGAGGGAAATGATCTTATTTTATCTGAATTTTTGCAAGTCTACTTCAACCTCGATATTTGTAGCCTTGTAGGTAGCCATAAACATGGTTTAAGATCTTGGCAAGATCTAGCTAATATCTCTCTTTTAGATTTTCCGAGATGAGATGACAGGCGATGCACAAAATCAACCATATCTCGACCGAGATCTTTCCAAATCTTGACCCATCTTGTCGAGAAACAGCCCAGAACTCACCTCTCACGCTGCACTTTGAAGAAAAAAACACATTGTTGATGGGATTTTGGTATTTTTCCCTGCCAAATTTCATACCTACACTACATGTAACATATCTACATGTGTTATGTAATATGTACTGTACCTATGTAGTTACATGGCTTATGCTATGTCATTTCAATGTATGTGAATATGACTCGTCAGTCATCAATGTTAAATGTTAAACAATTAAGAAATTATGATGTCTTTTAAGTTCTTATGATTATTTACACTTATAAAATTGATTATATATGTTCAAACTTCTATAAGTATTAGATGTTGTGTCGTATGTGGAATGTGGATTGTGGATTGTGGATTGTGGAATAGAGTATACTAGCCTAGGGTCCAAAGATTTGGAGACTACTTAAATAGGGTACGAAGTCAAAGTATCATTTTAGGTTTGACTGAAAAAAAATGATGGTTTCCACTGTGTTTGGAAGACCTAAAATAAGGTAAATGACAAGTTTCAAGCGCTACAAAGACCAACCATCGAGTCTACCGGAAAAATTGCAATATTTCGATGAGATCTCGTCAGATCTCTCTTTTTTGGTTCAACAAGATTAGGGGTGAGATTGAGATCTTAAACCTTCCCATAAGTAACCTTTAGAGGAAATGAAGGCTCAGTTGAACTTCATTCTAATGACTAGTTGGAAAAATGGCTTGAGCAATGAAAAAGAAAAACCATAAGGAAATTCAAGAATCTTACCAATGGCCACTGGAGAAAAACAAACAAACAGCTAGAAGATTCCATTGTGTAACAGGAAGAGGATCGGTGGTTAAAGCTCCAACATTACCATGATTTTGGTCCAGCTCTGAATTATGCAATCTTATTATGCACCAACCTGTCACAAGAGCATGCATATTCTTGAAATCAAACCATTTAAATAAGAAGGTGACCACTAGGATACCATAGTTCCACAAAAAGAAAAAAACGAAAAACCTACCTCCAACAATGGATCCCAAATAAAACAATGGACCTTGTCTTCCGAGTAGGATGATAACAGTTGAACTCCATACAGATAACATGGCTATTGTTTTAATAACTAGGATTCCTCCATAATTCATAGCATTATCTTTTGGCATGAACGCTTGAGCAAAAACCAATAATATTAGCAGTACAAATCCAATAGCATAAATTACTTGTGGGGCAAAGTTTCTCCCAATGCCTTCAAACACCAGTCTCTTTGCAAACACCTCACTTTCTAAAGTCCAATGCAATGCTACAAGCATATAACTTATCAAAGTTCCGGTGATAAGGAGATAACTCAAAATCCTCCAACAAGTGTTGCCATGAATGGTCTTATATAGCAAGTATCCCAATAGAATAAGAGTGAGCATTGGCACAATCTCTCCAATAAAAATCCAAGTAACTTGACCACCAGCTATTCCCTTCAATAACACTGTGCTAACAGCATTCTTTGACAGCCCAATTTCGACGGTGAATCTGAGAATGGAGATTAAAAGAAGAAACAAAACTGCCTGCAAATAAGGATTTTTTAAGAATTAGTTCAATATTAGTAGTCATTGTCTCAATATATGCCATACATAATAACTCGGCTCTCAAGACACTTGCAGAAGAAATGGTACGGAAAGCTGATGAATGGTTCTTACTTCCATAAACATCTTCTTCTTCCAGAATGAGTATCGCAAATTAAGAAAAACAGTTGTGACCAAAAGAAAGTTTGCCACTTTTCCTTCTGCCACTAAAAACAAGAGCAATAATCATAAGCAAAATAGAGATTAAAAAAAAAAAATGTCAGTAGTAGCAAGGATTAAAGTATCGGTATCGGTCGCCATATCGGTCGACCAAAATTAAGATACGTATCGAAGGGTATCGTATCGTATCGGAGATACGTTAAGATACGCTAAAGATATGCACATAAATGGATATGAAACACCTTTTTAAACACTTTTGCATAAAAAAAGCTATTGATAACATGTATTATATATAAACACTAAATTGAGGGTATTGCACTAAGAATTCAATGTTTGTAGTTGTCCCATAAATGTTAAATCCTTGTTCCCAACCTTGCTTTCCACTTTAGTTAGAGAGAAATATGGCTGGCAGCAACTTTGGAACAAAAAATCCCTCAAAAAATCTTGTTTTTTGAAAAAATACCCATCTTGGCCATTATATGACCATAGCACACTGTATCAATACATACCGATACTCACCGATACGTACTGATAGATACATACCGATACTCATCGATACGTACTGATACTCATCGATATGTACCGATCGATACATACAAATACTCACCGATACGTACCGATACATATCGAAACATATATTTCACCTCGATTTTATATTTTCCATAGAGTATCAATACGTATCGATAGTGTATTGGTGCATATCGGTATGTATCGTAGGATATATATCGATACGAAAGGATTTTAAAAATTCCATGTATCGTATCAGTGTATCGTATCGGTCGGCTAAATTTAAGATACATATCGGAGGGTATCGTATCGGTATCAGAGATACTTTAAACCATGAATAGTAGGCAAAGCATGTAAAAGTGAAGATGGTATAATAGAGTAGAAACTTACAAATGAAACTGTTAGAAAGGAAGCTGCATGCACGTATTGCCACCACAGAAAGAGCAAAGATGACCCTTAAAGAAAGCCCAGAATCTCCAACAGAAGGAAAAGAAATCTGATGTAATTTTGTTGCCCTCTTAATGGCAACGAAATGAATGAAGAGGGAAAATAGGAAAATGCCTAAACCCACACCCATCATTTTTAAATCAAATTCAGTCCACTTGGAACGTAAAAGCTCAGCAACGCTTCCTAGAAATTCTGAATATGCATCTATTAGCTTTCGGAGAGTATATAATGAAGCATCAAATCTTTCGTCCTGGGTTTCTTTTTCAGATAATAATGAATTGTTTACAATATCAGTCCATTTATCCTGAGCTTGAGCATAGATATCAGCGACTCGCAGCAAGTCTTCAGATGGAAACCCAATAACAGATGATGCTGAATATACATCAATATATCTTTTTACCTGCAGAAGCAAAACCCGTTGAATTTTCAAGGAACAAAAGGTTAAACAAAAGAAAAATACTGTAGTTGATTAAGTTAGACCTATAATTGAAGGCCATAACCTTGTTCCTTTTTTCTTTCCCCCAGGGGTATGAAGACCCTACTAGAAATAATTTCTGAAGATAGAAAACAAAACTAGAATATATGCTTTAAGGACACTATCAGTGAACTCACTTCCTTCAATCACCTTTACAATAAGATTCGGATGAAAGAATAATAGCACAAGATAGGTTCCATACATATACTGCAGTCTGTACTACTGTTTGTGTCGTGGCTCTAGCCTCTAGTTCAAGAGCTTATATATTCTTTACCACTTCTATTTGACAAAGTTAATGCCCAAAGGCAGATAATGGGATCTAATGGACATGCAGAGTTTAGGATACAAACTAATGTGATCAGTGGCTTGGGTGACATTAATGCTCACACCAATAATAGGTCTACTATCCGATAGGTAAAAGCTCATCTTTTGCAGTATGTCCACCAAGGGAGTACCTATAGGGAGGACAATAACCATTACTAATCATTACCAATGATGGTTAGTGTAACTAACCCAAGAACTTACAAACATAGTAATTAAATTTTACTTCACTTTTCAGCCAAATTCCATTCATTTTAATAGGAAAAATTGATAGGGTCAAGGAATCTATTTGAGAAGCCATAAGTTCAAATCTCCTTGGGCCTACTTGGCCCAAAAAAATGTGATAGGGTCAAAGAATCTATTTGAGAAGTTCAATTACCATATTTGGTAAGATTTTAATTTGGTTACAGAATCATTATCACAAAACTTACAATTTTGTTGTTTAGATTAATTTCACTTCCCTTCATTTCCTTTTACTTGTAACCAGCTGGAGCCTTATGGGAGAATTGAAGGCATAATGGTTCAAAGGACTAAAGCAGTCAAGGATGAAGGCTCCACTGATGCTGAGACAACATCTCAAGATCCAAGTACTCCAATCAATTGCATTCCATGCCATTCCAGCAAGAGTAGGTACAAAAAGCTATCAACCTGGTTCAGCCCATGTCATTCCAATTTGAAAGGGAAAATGGCCTTCTCCAGCAACCGGCTCAATGTGGTAGCATTGTCCTTTGTAACGATCAAGGCTGGTAAGTCCATCGGTCCACACAGTTGTCCATGTACCACTAGAAGATTCAGCAGCTATCGCTGCCCCTGCTTCCTCAAGTGTAACTCCAGGTTGAGGAAATACTCAGAATGCTGCCAAGATGATGTATCTTTGGTTTCGCAGTCTGTAGTATAACAAGTCAATTTCTAATCTGTAACACCAGCTTTAAATCCGGATTAAAAATTGGGGATTATTAAGGTCAACATGTAATCAAAATTGGATGCTTTAAGTCATGTGGATAATGTTTTCATCTTTTGTGCCTAGTGGAAGAACAGAAAAGAGTCCAGTCAAAGGATTCCTGCGACCTAATGGTCAACTCATAAGGTGCTGACCTGAAAAACAACACAACCAGTTACTTCTTTCCTCTACATTATAAGCGAACTATTCTAGAATCAGCATATCCTGAAGCAGGATGGTAGGACACAGTACACCAAGGAGTTCAAGCAGCTCTCCTTGATATCGCTTGAGGAACCAGCAGAGCATTAATAGATACCTACGTGAATTACAGCCTGAGGTACTGATCTGCATGACTTCTTTCCAGTTAACAAGGCAAAATAACATCTAACGACATAACTCACTGACTCCAAAGGATTGAGAAAAATTACAAACATTGCAATTAAAATTACTCCAAAAGGGTCAAAAGGTACCTGCCAGGAATTGATGCAGAGAATATTAACATAAGTTTGCAACCATTCTTCTAAATTTGACCAATTTATGCGATCTGTTGCATTAATGGTAGGTTGATTCCATGTACCAGCACTTAAAGCATATAATTCAGGATTAACTCTGCCAATGCTGAAAAAGAATTTATTCCAGTGAGCGCTATTTCAGAAGAATTAATTATATAACAAGGATGATAGCAATAAATCAAAAAATGTACATCTAGCATACGCACTTTTCCATTGATAAAATATTTAGCCAAGTAGTCAGAAGTTAAACATTGTATCAAAGAAAAGATTACGAAAAAAATAAAAAAGAATAAAAAAAAAAAAAAAAAAAGTCATAATGCACATATACAAAAATAACGTAGTAGTCAGAATTAAGCATCAATGATGTTTCCTAAAGACTAAACTAAGGAGTTGCAAACGCTGGGTTCAATTCTATCAAAGCATATTGGTCATAACCTATCCTATATCGGTTAGCAACGTCAAAAAAAGATAACCCAGTTACAGTACAATATAACCATCCAAACAAGAAAAAAGTGGATGTTGTTAAAAAAGAGGACTCTCAAACTGATACAGCACATGACCCACTCCCAGAAGTAGATGATATCCAAGATAAATCAGGCTATGTAAAAGATGTCGAGGTACAAGGAAATGTGGTCTATACTCCAACCAAGAAATCTAATAAGAAAGTGCCCTTTTCCGACTAGTGGGTAATATAGTGCATCACCAACAGAATCTACCGGTACATGTTAAAGCACAAAGCTTAACCTGGACTCTATTACATGCTGAATGAATTGAATTTGAAACCTAAATTAGCCACAAACGTAGGGGTATACTTGTCATACCCTGTTGTATCTTAGTTTTATTGTTTGCTTTTAGCATACCACAAGGACTTAAGGGTATACTAGTCCTTGGCCCTGTAATTTTGTTTGCCCTATTATATAATATTATGAGAGGACTGCCGGTAGGAGCATTCTGTTCTTTCTCTGTCAGCAGTCTCTTCTCCCCTTCTTTCTCTCTTTTTCTCTTCCTTTTCTCTTCTTTTTCTATCTTCTTCTCATTGCTCGTTCTGATCTCCTGTTTTTATATTGTTTCAAAGCTCATGTGGCCTTTGACACATGTCAAGTTCACTCCACAAAAAAGCAAGGTTTTAACTTTTAAGTATCCTTTCGTATCCATCAATACTAACCGATTCGTATTATATCTTTATGGTACCGATACTATACGGTGCCAATACGATACCTAAAAAAATTTATTTTTAGTATACGTAAGAAACCTTATCCTTTATATATAATCAACTGAATGCACTTGTCTCGTCGTACTTTATCCTCCTTTTTATACATGATGTATTTTACAAATTACTTATTGGAGGCATTTTTCCTTCATCCATGGTCAAGGGAGACTTCCTTGAGCAAGGGGTTCGGATGGTGTGCAAATGGTATCTGGGAACAATGGGGGGTATTATCGATTTCATACTATGGGGAGGGGGGAAGAATATATGATCCTCGACGAGTATACTTTTCCTTCACCCATGGTGGAGGATAACTTTCTCCTTATTTATAGTGTTTTATGCTCCACAAACTATATTTTGCATATGTCCTAAACATTTCCATATGTATCTTTAGTGTATCTTGTGTCTCTCCATTACGATATGTCTCTTAAAATCATCCTTCTTATACGATACCCAATACCGATACTGTAAACGTTGCAAAAAAGAGCCAAAAGAAGAAACCAAAGTGAAATTGCCAGTGCCTAGGTAACATGAAATGCATAAGTAGAAATAATACCCTATTTATAGTAATCACGTGAGTAAAATACGACTGAAATAGTTAAGACTGTACCTTAACATAAACTAGTTCACTGAAAAAATACTGCTACCAAACACATTATAATACATTAATGCCAGAAATAAAATGAAGATATCAACATTATAATAAACATTAACAGAATGCTTACACTGCACCTTCCAAAAGGAAAAGGAACACCAAGTAGCGCCGCAATTGTCACTGCAAAATCAAGCTGCAAAGTCTAACTTAGTCAAATACATTTCATAGGAGGGGAAAACAAAGTTGGACTCTGCACTGGTTTGACCCTTTCCAGTCCCCATGCCCATCTCAGCTGCATGCTCACCATGTATTGGACTTCTGTTCTCACAGTACCAGCCATCAAAATTTCAAATGGTTTTTAATCGAAAGATTTCCAGAAAAAAAAAAATTTTTTTGATTAATTTCATAACAAAGAAAATGCCTCTGATTGAACTTTAGCATGCGTAGGGGTTGATGAGGCCAGAAAAGGAACCGGTAAGGCCACCAAATAAGCTCCCACCATAGAAAGTCATTTATATTTCTTTACTCTATATTAACGACGAATTGCGACATTTACTCCGTAGAAAGAGTAAGCACTCTAACCTGTTGGATGGAGCTAAAACATGTCTTTGTTCCATTCTGGGGGGGAAAAGGAAAAGAAAGAGAGAGATAGTAAGTAGACAAAAAGAAATCTTAACTTGAAACAAAGCCTACACATGAATCAATTTCCACCCGCTAAGCACAAAAAGGCCCTTTTTGCAACAGAACATAAAAGAAATTGATAATCCAGAGCACATAGAACTACGTGCATGCAGGCATGTGTGTGTGTGTGTGAGAGAGAGAGAGAGAGAGAGAGAGAGAGAATACCATATCTAATTTGCAAGTAGACGTATCAAGTTCAGATGGCATAGAAGCAGGAGGTTCCTTCAAGCTCATTGCAAAAAGTGATGTCTCAACCTGCATAGCTTTTACTCAGATGGAGAACACCCTGATAACCAAAATAAAATCGGAAAGAACAGAAATTAGTGGATGTTACACCTCTTCGACAGCCCCTCCACCATGATCACCATTTAAGGTTTGGCCATGATCCCCCATCACAAGAAGAAACGTACTTTCATGTAAACCACCAGGTCCCGACTGATTCTTGAGCACTTCTATCACTTTCTGAAAAAGAAAAGGTGGTCAAATTGGTGAAGAATATTAGCAAAGCAACCAACAAGAAGAAAAACACCAACAGTTTCAAAATTATAAAGAAAACTCAGCAAACGATCAACCTTAAACAAAGAAATTATTCTTATTCAGGAAAGGATTTACATAAATAAATTCTCCAGTTGATCAAGGTAATGAACATTTTCATTTACATGAAGTAAGCATATTTGACTAAGCTTCTCACCAAAGTTGTCACAGTATCTAGGCGACTGAAGGCGTTGAAATGGACCTAGAAGCAAGGCAAAACCAACAAGGCGACCAGAGCGCCCGCCCAGGCAACACCTTGACAACTATGCTTCTGACACCCAGCTTATAGACGAGAAGCACGTTTGGAAGGATTCTGGAGCTCCTGCTTCTGAGAATTCTCAAAATCTAGCTTAGGGTGGGCCCAAACCCCAAAGCTTATCTCATTAGAGAATCTTAACCGCCAGAAGCACCAAATATCCAGACGCCAGGGAGTGCTTCTCAAACTTCCCTAGCTTACAACAATAAAGATTCCAAACAAAATAATCCCATTGGGCATGCTCTTTTTAACCCCCATAATCACCAAAAGCTGGCTTCTTGAAGCCAAGCTTTGCCAAACATGCACTTAGTAGTGAACCATATAAGTAAGAAAAAAAAATGCAGAAATCGGAGCCTAAGAAGCACCAAAACAAATCCAAACAGAGAATTTTGAAGCATTCACAAAAAGAGCCTGAATGGAGATATTTAAAGAAGCTGCATAAATGCCATACAATAAACTTTACCTCTAAGATGACATTGTATTGCTCCAACTTCTCGATCATTGGAGTAGAATCAACTCCAAATATGTGCCCTGCATGATCCTGAACCCAGAAGAGGATTGTGAAATTTAGCTATTGTAAATCAAACAAGCAACATAATGAGAAGCAGATTGATGTAGTAACAAGGCCACAAGAGAAGAAGAACCTCCAGTAGCATAAAGACCATGGTGTTCTTGGTCCGTTTCTGATTTTAACCAATTTTGTACCCAACGGGTTAATGGGCCATGGGCGGTTTCCTATTGTGAAGGAACAATTCTACAAGCCCAAGTGTGCGATATTTGAGACCTATACGAGATTAGGTGTTAGTTTGCAATTTCTATTTGAGTCCTGTACGAGAAAGCCCCCTCTCCACAATGGCTGACGTTCTCCCATTCTCCAGGTTTATTGTTATTGGCTGGCTTCCAGATCAACAGGAGAAGATCATTACACATCTTCTGAGACGATCTTTACTCATTGAGGCTCAACTCATTCCACCGGACGCCTAAATCAGTCAATCTGTTGGGAGATAAGCTGTCCAAGATAGGGGTTCTGAGCTGACCATATAATTTCAGATTTATTTCATATAGTGGCAATTCACTCCTTATGCAATTTGATTTAGCTGGTGACTTTTTCATCCTAGTAATGTATGTCGGTCCATGGAAGACTCTTTAACTATCTCTCATTACCCTTCTTTTTTCAATTAAGTTTCATGTTGCTTGCCACACACACACACATGCGCGCACGCACACACACCCACACACACACACAGAAATGTTAAGGCAGATTTCCAGGATATAAAGTGGAGCTAGGGTCCCTGAAAGCAAGCATATTAGCTTATGTAGACTGGTTTCTTTCTTTAATGAAGTATATCATCTAGTCCAGGACGTTCTTGTGAAAGTTGATGAAAATTTGAAAATATTGGTAAAATTTTCTTAAGTGTCTCACGATTTGAGATGAAGAAAAATGCAGCCACGTATTTATCAAGAAAAAGAAAAAAGTTACACCAGCACCAAAAGGTGCATGTGATCCTTGTAGTAGAACAACTAAACCCTATAACAAAAATTGTAAACTTACCAGAAAGCTACTGTTAACATTTTTCAATTAACACTAATTTTTGCAAGGTCGGGTGCTGCATTTTTTTCACCTGCATCATCAACTTTTACATTGAATTTCACATTAAAGAAATAAAGATTCCATGGCTTTACATGATGGAAGAAATTAACACAATTATTAAAGAAAAAGGCAATATAAATTTCTAATGCATGCTATGCCAAAGGGGAGGGAGTTTCTCATTAATCTCGTATATTTTTGTTCATTGATTAACTTGACAACTTTGGGGGGGGTGAAGCGGGGGGAGACCTAATAATGCATTCCCTTAAGCAGGGCAGGATTGGGTTAGGCATTGGAAGGAGGCAAATCATAGGGAGGAAGACATAATTGAGAGTGTTGGATATTGTGAGGAAGCATCAATATGACAATTGAAGATATCAAAATTTAAAACTATGTTTGAAAATTAAACTATCCCTCACTTGGCCAAGATTAAAGAAAAAACGTACCACACCAAGGAAATGCGCGATGAGAACATCCCAATCATCTCTATATAGAGAAGGGAACAAGTGTTCTATGCAACCATTGTCTACCTGCAAAAGAATCTTGAAACAGTTAAAAAGAAAAACACATTTCCACCAAACAAAAAATTACTTAAAATTCTGGTTAGATTAAAAATTATTTGAAAGACATACAGTATGAAGATCTTTGACATTAAAGGATGGGAAGGGATAAGACTTCTCAAAATGATTGGGAAACAACTGCAACCAGGTGTCATCCCCCATCATCAGAACCCGCTTTCCATTTCGAACCAGCTGCAAATGGTTCATTTATGAAATCAAAAGAAATTATAAGCAACCATAATTTGGCTTACTAAACTTAAAAGCATACAAAGTGACCAGATTTGAATGGACCTAAGCAAGGATCCAAAATCAGAACCTGATTTATCAAATTATCTTCAACAATTGCTGGAGCCCCAAAGCTATTTCCAACATCAATAAATGTCGGGAGTCCACCAGTTGTCAAACCCTAAAAAAATTTCAAGGGGAACAAGACATCTTTTAGGGAAGAAATCAAGTTGCATCAACAATTCAAGTAGCATGACCATGAGATGGGGAATGAATTATGATTTCAGTAAATTAAAATACAAATTTTGCTCCACTTTGCTTCAGAGACTGCATACATTGGGAGGTGATATGTGCCTACATATTAAGCATTTTATTGAAAGTTTCTCTAACAAAAAGTTCACTCCAAAATTTGAGGACACAAATTAGATTTTCTTCATCAATACAAAAAGGTTGCCACAAAATTTAAGGAATTGAATTGTTGAGGTGCATTTATTTGATGTAAAATGGGTGGAATGGGGGAAAAAGGAATGCAGAATATCTTATTATAGAGTTTGTTTCGAAGGAAATGATGAGAAGGAACACAAAGTTCTAACCAGGGTGCACTATATGTAAAAGAAGTAAACTATTTCCCTTACTTTATTTTACTTCAGGGCATTTTGCGTCGAAACAAAGTAAAAGAGTTTGTTTGTACAATACATCTACCTTCCACCTATTAAATTTTTTTAGAAGTAAATCCACATAATTTAAGCATAAAAACTAATAATTAACTTAACCGTAGAACTTTTACGTTTTCATAATTAACTGAATTTAATGCTTTCTGTAATTTTAATATACATATTACCCCCCCCCCAAAAAAAAATGTAAATATACATAGTCCTGAGACTGTTCTGACATGAAATGCAAAAATAGAACACTTCTTCTAAGCTATAAACCTGTCAACTGCTATTGAGGATAAAAATATTATTCCATTTTCTGGCCAAAAGCAAGTCTATCAGACTGAAGGCTAGGTATTAACTGTTAAAATCATCAGAGCTGAAGAAATTCGAAAGGACATAATCTAATATAACACGAACACGATAAAAATATGCAAACCAGCAATCTATAGAAGAACTAGTAACTAAATCTTGAAAGTTGATAGAAGATAATTAAAGGAAAAGTACTTCTGATGCGCAACCGCAACTAAATGCATTTTATGTCAAGTACAGTCATTTCCCTGTTCGGGATGGTAAGGACAACATTCACCTTCAGACGCTGCAAACTGGTTGTAGGTGGATCCGCAATAGCCTTGAAAATCCGAGCCGATGATCGTTCATCAGAAGCCAGCTTTTGTAGCACTTGTAACTTGTCCATCCATGGCATCTTTTCTGGAAGAAAATGTGGAGATCTCTTATCCCATGTGAGGTTCTAAGGTAACACTCCCAGTCTCCCATTATCTAGTATTACCTGGCACTAGATATGGGAGGTGGAGCAGGCGAAGAAGGAAACAACACCTATGCCCATTCTAATCTTAACAAATGCAATAAATAAGAATTTAAAATAAATTAAGCCTATTCTATTCTAATTGCTGTAGTTTCATATCAAAATGCATTGACCAGTTAATAGATTCATTACATAAAATGTGACGCATGACCCATCTCGATTCAGGAAAAGGGAATAGGGGGCAGGGGGAGAGCGGGAATGCTTACCGTCAAAGAAGGTACTGGGAGCAACAAAATCAAACCTGCAAGGCAAAGCGGAAGAGTGAGAAGAAAAGAATGTATGGATTTCTGCAGAGACCTGAACTACTGACAACGGTCAGTTGTTTAATAAAAGATAGATAATCATTACACAAAACATTATAACATCATTTCATTTTACATAGTATTAGTTACTAGTTGTATATATTATCTTTCATTAGCAGTCAGCAACTGAGAAATAGTTGGACAGCTCCAACAAGAACATCGAACACATCGACTCAAGTAAAGGATCCACTTACACTAGCTTCAAGGAACTCAACAATTTAGAACTTTTGTTCTTGACATGTAAGCAAAATATATATTAGAATGCCGAAACAGTCACTTTTTTCTATGACAATATTGATTTTCTTTTCCCTTTTTCTTTTTTCCCCAAAAAAATGGATCAGAACCATTATAAAAAGACCTAAACGGGAAGCCTAATCATATCCACATTTACTAGAGTATATGCCAAAAAATAAATAAATAAATTAATTAATTAAATTCAATAAGCTCCCATTGATTTTCATGAATATAAAATGGCTTTCCAATGTAGCTCTCGACTTGATTATGTGCTTACCATTAACCAATCCGATTCCGCAATTATTCATCAATCTTAAATTTAAATGTCTCAAAGCATCTCCAATTTGGGGGAAAGGGGGTTGGAGTTTTCACCTATCAATTTTGACAGTAAATCCACCAACAAATTGAGATTCAAGGAGTGGAGTTCACCTCAAAGCATCAAGAACTATAATCACGAGACGATCGACGGCAGGTCTTGTCCAGCATCGCCCGTTCCTATCGTCTACCTCTACTCGATCCGTCACTGAAAGATTTCGAGATGGAGAAGAAGAAGAAGAAAATGAAGAATTGGAGGGATCCGGCGAGTGATGAGGGAAACAAGGAGAGTGGGAGACATCGGCGCAGTGGCTGAAAGAGGAAAGCTCAGTTCGAGTGAGCAGAAACCCTCGCGTAAAAAAGAGAATCGCAACGCAGTGAAGGATCAGAATCAAGAAGAATGGCCATATCAGCTCCCATTTCCCTATCGAGGATCCCACCATTGGAGAGAGATTTCTCCTTCGAGCTTCAAAGTTCAAACGATCTTTATTAATGAAACTGATCGACCGTTGAGCATAATATAGATTTCAGAGGCGCGCGGCAACACAGTCCCTGAATTTTAGGAGTTGAGGACTGAAACATTCTTACGCAGCGGCAATAAAGTCCCTGACTAATTAACGTTGGATTGGAATAATGTTCTACATACAAAAATGGGCAAATGATCGCCTGGTCGCGTGTTACATACGAAGATGACCCCGCTATGACGAACGGATCGGTTTCCTAAGAAAAATGGAACAAAATCACTTAATGCAGTTGTGGTTCTATAGAGGAAACCACTGCCTCTCTACTCTGTGAGCAGATGTGTTTGGATTTGCAAAAATACTTCATTTCTTAATCGGTAGGGTATTTATGCCCCTCTACTTTGTGTGCAGATGTGTTTGGATTTGCAAAAGTACTTCATTTCTTAATCGATATGGTATTTATCCACCCATGCCGGTAACTCATGATACCCCACTACTTCTCCCCATATCCTCGTCTACATAAACTTCCCCAACCACTACTTATAACACTTACACGACCACCCCATGTGATCATGCCACTAACTACAACCACTAACACATAAACAGTAAATAACATAACCACCCTTCCCCACTCCAAGTATGCCATAGTAGGTATAGGGTCCATGCAGGTAGAGCCATGCATGTATCATCGCGTGACCCCTGCACCAACATAGGGCTAATTGTAATGAGAGCACAAATGGGGGTATCAAAATATATGGGATTTTTATATTTCACAAGAGATGGGATGGTAATTTTGCATATTCCTATGTCTTTAGGCACAAGGACCACATGATTAGGTAATATTTTTTCCTTAAAAAATATATGGGAAAAAGAATCTTGAAAGGCTGAGTATGTATGGTCCCTCCCTGACACAGAGGGGGTAAAATGACTACCCTACCCTCCCCTTTCGTCATGAAAGACTTATGTACACTCTACCATTATCACTTGGGGACGATGAAGCTTACTTAGTCTACATTTCAATTGAAAGTAATGAAAAGATTATTGTCTTTGATCTAAGGAGTGACATAATGTACATAGCTTCACTCCCACTTTGTAAACATGTTGTTTCCTTACTCAAACCTACAACTACTAGGTCATAATGGGGCAACTTTATCGTTGTGCTTGTGCCAAGGTCTTCCTTGTATGTTATCTTTCCAAGTAATCAAGTATAAATGAACCATATGTTTACCTTGTTGATGATGGCATTCAATGTGTTTTCTAATTTTTACCGTTTAAAACATATTTTACCGTATGTTTCCCAAAGATACTTAAGAAAAACAGCAAACTTTAAGCATTCTAGTTCTAAACACATTCCAATTTTTATGGCATTTTTTTAGACTTTATTTTTTAACATAATGTCTACTTAATTGACCATATATCTCTCTCCTGAACTCTGATCTACTTGATTCTTTCACTAACTTGAAGCTAATGTAATTGACTATATTTCTCATGATATTACCTTCAACTTAAATTCAATTCACAGACCATGAAATTGAGCTATAAACTGATGTATTTACTGAAAAATATTTATGAAGTGATGACTTCTAACTCTAACCGAACATATATCACTTCAAAAGTGTGTTGACTTTATTGACAACAATGAATAACATCATAACCTAGTCACATTGCTCAATAAAACTTAGGGCATATGTGGTGTATGAATTTAGAACTGGTGTTGGATGCTATTCAATGATATCTTAAAACTTATAATGAGACATGGTGTTGGATACTATTTAGAATTGGTGTTGGATGGGCATCAATGCTTGTAAAAACTCTTGGTTTACAACAATGTATCTTCATAATGGTTTTGTAGGAAGTTCCCAATAGTCTGGAGGTTTTGGAAGCAAGAAGTAAAAGAACAGAAGTGAACATTTATACCTGCATGGCCAGACTGTCAAAGGGTGGTAGACGAGAAGGAATGTTAAGACATGACCTTGAGAACTTTATCATTTTCTTTGACATATGTAACTTAATAGATTTTAAAGAAGGGAAAGGGGAAAATTAGAACATCTTCAAAAGAATCTTAGTTCTAGCTATTCTAGCTGAATGATTTGCAAATTTTGTGTAGAAGGCTATAGAGCGGGTTTGTAATGCCCATTAATGAGTTGTGAACATTTATGTGATGTCGAGAGTTTAAATTGTCAATGTGATTGTATTATTAAAAATAAAACGAGAATGTTACCTAGTCATATGGCCACTACGACTAGATACAAAAAGGGACCATATTGATACTCATGTGCACTCTCTCATTGGCCCGGTGCTGGTGCAAGGGCCATGAAACCAAGAAGCATTAATCCCATGTGGATAACGCCCCATATGCCTATGAATCCCTCCACCCAATAGTTCGAGCTTCTAAATTACATACTATAAGACCAGGTCCTAATCTTGCCTTTATTCTTTTTTTCTTTTTTTTTTTATATATGAAACACTATAGATGGGTGGGGGAAAGATAACAGCCAGAAGTCTCAGACTCTAAGCCCTCCCGGTGAGTGTTGCCTTTATTCCATAATGTCCGGTTATATCCATGTAGGTGTATGTAGTTCTATCTTGCTTAGACGTGAGGGGAATAGCCCACATCCTTCTCTCCCTTCATTACCTGTAAGTCTCTCCACCCAATAGGTCAGAACTTTTGGAATGGATATTTATAGCAAAGTGGCGGCAGATTTATTTTTATTTTTTTTTTTTTTTTTTCAGGCCTTTAACCTAACTATTCCCACAAGTTCATACTCACCACACAATCGCATGAACCAAATCATACCGGGGTTGAATGAGAATCATTCAACTTTCACAGAAAGCAATGAAGAGCAATAAACACTTCGTATAAATGACCTCAAAGAGGTAAGAGGAGTCAAACTCAGAATCACATGCTTCTTCTGACGATAGATTAAAATAACAAGAAAATAGCAAAGTTGTTGAGGGTGGGGGAGGATGATTAGGTTTCTATAGAATCCATCTTTTATAGGGCACAGGGTTGCTTCTGTTTTCTCGATATTTAAACGTAAATGGGTAAGCTAACAAGTAATAAGTAATAATGGCAGCCCATGGCAAACAACTTCTTCAAACTAAAACTATTCACAGCCACACATACCCACATTGTTGTCTTTGCCCTTCAAAGGGGAATAAGTAACAATGGCAGCCCATGGCAAACAACTTCTTCAAACTAAAACTATTCACAGCCACACATACCCACATTGTTGTCTTTGCCCTTCTCAAAGGGGAATCTCTTTTTCACATTCTGTTTAAGTGTGATTACTCTAGAAAGGTTTGGGCATCCGGTATATTTGGTTTCAAACTGGATAGACTTCCTTGTGATTCAATCAAAAAACTTGTTTTATTTTGCTTCAATTCCGGTTTCATCCCCAAAAAAGAACTAAATGGTTTTTTTTCTGTAATGATAATAACATGTTATTTCCTTTGGGATCACAGAAACAAAACCACTTTTTGTGCACAAAAACCAGATTACAACAGTATTATTAAGCAAATTGAATTTTGGGTAACAAACAGAATCAATCGTCCCGTGAAGGAAGACCAGGTGATATCTGTCTCATCTCAAAACACTAGTTCAACTCCACCAACGCTGAACACAAATACACTTGTTATCACTTGTATAACAGAGGAGAAAACAAATATGTCAGCATGGGCTAGTGTTCTTATCTCTCAAAAGCAAGATATCTTATGGGAAGCAAATTATGTTTTGACAGGAAATGGTGGTGAAGCGGAGGCCCTAGGTCTCTTGACAGGGTTGGGGCTAGTAAGAACCAACAAATGGAAAGTGGATCAGGTGTGGAGTGATTCGGAGGCGATCAGACTTCTCAACAAGAACTATGACAAACTACTAAACCTATGGCCAAGAACTCTAGTAATGTTGTGTTGTGAAATGGATAACCATCCCTATTATCCTCACTTTTGTAATATAAGTGACATAGACTTCAAGGAGATCTTAAGGAGATGGTCTATCAGACTCTAACTAGTAGGACTGCTACTTGTAGGATGAATATGATATGTACTAGGACCAATATTATCTAATGCATCTCTCCATCTTAGCTGATCAAAAAAAAAAAAAAAAAAACTGCACTCCCATTGTAAACATTTACACATGCTGACACAAACTCTGCACCATCATGCCTGCAAACTGCAATGATCCAAGCAATAACATTAGAAAGTCACTCAGATCTCTAACAAAGTATGCTCATCTTCAGAGTTCAGCTCAAAAGAGAGAAGCACTAAATTCATTTAAATCATAAGGATTGAAACAAAGTGATTTCAAGCACCAAGCACAAAGCTCATCGAGTTGGATCAGCCTTCTAAAGTAGAAGTGAGATTCCTAGTCATTGTCCTGCATCTCATTCTAGAGAAACGAAAAAGCTCATCTAATTAGATTCACACACATACCAGTACTAATACTCCCTTGAGTCCCTTCTCCCAAGAAAGGCAAACAGAAAATATCATCCATTAGGATCAACTGCAAGGTGACTGATACCAGGACCTTACATATCAGTCTTTTACTTCTGTTAATCAAACTATAAGCTCGTTCCCACATAGGGCAAGCATAAGCATTAGGAACCTAGCTGGCCAAATCTATAAAAATAAGATGTTTGGCTCTCTCCATGATTAAGTAAAATATGTTCAAAGGCATCATGTTTAACAAAAAATGAACTTAGATAGCTACTGTGGTATGAGTTCAAAAAGCTTATTCACAACCTTGGTATTCCTAAAGCCAAGAGTAGCTAAAAACACCAATGACCACTAAATCAAAATAAAGAAAAAAGCCCAGACCAACCATTCTGTTGTGACCTTGGTGGAAGAAACAGAACATAAACCAAATACAGTCATCAATAAACCCAAATCAAGCAGGAAAAAAAAATCATTCTTATTTTACATTAATTAAGCAGAAAAATGTCCATATTATCCTTCATAATACAAAATAATGCACATCAATAGCTATTGTGTTAAGCCCAAATCCCCTATTCCGGATCTCTGGAATCTGGATTCCTCATATCAAGATAGCAAGGGATGCAAATACATAAACAAGATAAAGCCCTAGACCAAAGGGATGAAAAGACCCAGGGCCACATTCCCTAATCTCAATGAACAACAGAGTACCCACTCCAATTCCACCAGAACGTAGAAATAAACCTAATAATTTAACCAAATAAAGAAAATCAAATATCGATATCCAATTTGAAAAGAAAAAAAAATGGTAAACTAAACAAAGCAGAAATTCATTATCATTTTCCCGTAATTAAGCAAAATATGTTCACATCATCAATCCCAAATCCTGAACTTTAGATTCCCCAAATCAACAAACAAAGCAAAGCCATCAATGCCAGCTAAAAAAATAATATGTAGCAGAGAGAGATTCCTTTGATTCCATCATATTGACTCAGAATCTGAGCTTGGTGAAGAACCACCTGTTCTTTCCCGTCTTGAACCGCTCCTCGAATCGACTCTTAGTCTCCTTCAAAGCCGTAACCTTCTTATCCCGAGATTGGAAGATATCGAGCGTGACAACGTCTTTGAGATCGACATCAAGGGTGTAACGAGTAGGCATTATGTGGTTATAGTTGACGAGCTTGATGAATATCTTCACGCGAGACTTCTTCGCAGTCTTCTTGGCTGAGTCCTTACGAATCACCTTCTTTGGATACTTAGCGATCCCAGCAACCAAGCAGTGGCCATAGGGACGGTCACGAGTGCCTTCATCGAAAGATCGAATTATCACTGCTTTGCGACCTGCGAATCTACCTTGAAGGATGATCACGGCCTTGTTAGGCTTCAAAAACTTGACCATATTGGCGAGCTCTGCAACGGCTGCTCTCTCACTCCCTCCCTCCCTCTCTCACTCGGTTGAGCGCTCTCAAAACCCTAGATTATGAAGACGGCAATAAAAATAACAAGTGGATTGACTTATTGATGAAACTACTAAAATGTCCACTGACTGCCATTAACCCTAGCCCAGTTTAAGACTTTCAGGCTGCGTTTGATTGGACTCTAGAAAAATGTTTCTAGCGTTTTTTCGTTCTATGCGAACAAAAATACGAAATGAAACATTTGAATATATGCATTATGACTTTTTAGCCAACTTGATGTTTTTTTATCCTTTTGAAACAAAAAAGAAAAAAAAGAGAAAAAAAAACGCTAGAAATTCAAAATGAGGGAACAATAAAACCTTATTCTGTCATTTCTATTTCGTTCCAAATATAAAAAAAAGTGAAAACTAGGATAATCATTCCTAAAACAAGTTCACTAAATACCATTTTTTTTGTTTTAAAACAGTATTTTAGCACAGAAACTGATAATTCTATTTTTGACATGAAACATCGTTTTTTAAACTAAATGACTATCAAACGCAACCTAAGATGATAGTATCAGATCCGCCATCGATTAGTCAGGAAACCGTTATTTATCGTGTAGGGTGGCATTTTTTTTTTAGGGTTTTAACTATTCCATTACTTATGTTGACATGGCATCATAGGCCACATCAGCTTACATCTCCTACTTGGTCTATATTGTCATTTGACATATACCAAATAATGATAAAAGTTCAAATTGAATATACGGTCATACAAAACTTATTTCAAAAGGAATATTCAAATGGTTGAAAAAAAATTTCAACCTACGAATTATTGTACGTGTCTTTACAAATAACACGTCTTTCTATGTGTCATAATAAGTCATCATTTTCAAAACAAGCCCTAATGTCGTGAAAGGGACTTTATTAAATCAGGCATTGATTAAAGATTCGACAAAAGTTGCCCTATATCTTCATCGGCTTCTATGTATACGTAACTTAATATGTATAAAAATACATAACTAATTATAGTAAAAAAAAAAAATGACAAACTTTATTTGGAATCATAAAGTACACATTGCTATGTCTTAAGTAAGATTTTAAGTATCACAAACAGAATAGTGTAGCAATTTATTATTATTATTTTTTTCTTGATAGAAAGAAAGACATTTCATTGATACCTAAGGAGTGAATGTACATTATCGTAGGAATTAAAGTTATAGAATGATGTTTTCTTTGTGAGAACCCAAAAAACTACTTGTCTCATAAGTATAACCGTGTCATTTGTCGGTTTAATTAAGAAAAAAATCAAATTAGGTAAAAAAATTATGTAATTCAAGGAAAAAAAAAGAGGGATTTCGCATAGTGGTCAAGTTTTGGTTCTAGAGTCAGACAGAAAGTATCAAAGATAGGCAAAGTCACTCCAAATCTTCCCATTGTTCTATCCCGCATTCATTGCGTACTTTACTCCCATGAGCATCCCCTAATATTTGCCTCAATAATGTTTCATATCATCATATGATTAGCATTGAATGAAACAACATATCTTTTTTGATCAAACAATTAGCCCAAGCAGAAATATTAGTGTTTTCATCAGTGACTCTCACATATACCAACATTGGTGGGTTCACAGAAGGGAAAGTTGGGGGGAAGATGGAGAGTCATGTGGAATGAGTTCACTTGGCTAGGTCTAGAGTAGGGTTTTTCTTTTTAACCAAGGTGTCCTGGCCAGCTTACGCGCACCTCAACTAGAGTGGTTGTTCGCTTCATCAGTCCGTTGCTTCACAGGGGTGAAGGATTACAATGGGATTGGTTTATCCTTAGTATAAAGCACTTTATCCCTACGTACCAATAGATAATAGCATGTAATAATGAAAGTGGTGAAAAAATTATGTAAATTGTCCTATGAGTTTTATAGTGTAGAAAATACATAATAACACTACTGAAAGAAAAACCTCACAAAAAACTTCAGTTCATAATCCCAAAGGGCTTGTTGCCCAAATTCTTCTAGAAAACTTACAATATAAAGAAAAATATGATCAATTGATTCATGCTTGTTATGACACAATCTACAGATTGTATCGATGTCCATCCATTTTCCCAATATATTATTGGTAGGAACCCCTTCATGAGTAAATCTGTAGAAAAATATCTTAAATTTTTTATATAGTTTAAGTTTCCACAGAAACTGCCACCCATGAGAGTAGAAAGAAAGTAAGTACACTTGTTTGATAATTCAATTTGATAAGTAGGTGAACCAATAACTAAGTATTTTTAGCATCCAATTTAAGTACAACAATTCAAACAGAGTCTAATGCACTTAATGATTTCTACAATCTCATATGACTCATATGATTTACAAACATTTCAGGTACAAGCCCTTTAATGAAAGGATTAACAACCATGCCTTCAGTACTAATATGATATTCATCGATCCTGAATATCTTTATTTAATAATAAAACACTTAATCACAATATGTCTATAATGACTTACTGAGCATGTCGTGTCAGGTGGTGAGGTGCAGTGAACATTTAACGATTGCGAAGACGTGATCATGCACCCCTGCCATTGGATGCTCATTATACGTCACTACTTGCCGTAGACAATTTGGACTCATTCCACCATTTGTTACTTTTCCACTTTTATCCATCAACAAACTAGGCCTTCCTTCCAATGAGGGGATGGACCCCACGTTGGAAAAAAAAA
>NC_056567.1:27593063-27593362 GCF_013358625.1 Macadamia integrifolia | reverse complement strand
AAAAAAAAAAAAAAAAACCTATTTATTGCATAATTTTTTAAAGGGTAATTTACAACGCCACCCCCTGGAGAATGCCAATATTATAAGGACACCCCCTCTCTTTCACCAAATTGGACTCGGACCCCCTGCCGTCAGTCAACATTACAGAATATACCAAGAATGTTGATATCAGCAGTTCATATTTTTTTAAAATACCATTTTACCCTTAAAAATAGGGGAGTGCCGAAATTGCCCTTAAAGATTTTATTCCCAAAATCGATTGAAGAAGAAAACCTAACTCACAACCTAACTTTGAGCAG
>NC_056567.1:27571820-27592999 GCF_013358625.1 Macadamia integrifolia | reverse complement strand
AAAAAACATAGAAAAAAAAAAAAACTTCAGCCGAACCTGGTGGAAAAACAGAGAGAGAGAGAGAGAACCTTAGCACGGCAAAACTCGCCGACGACTGTCCTGTTTATCTTGGCTGGAACTCATCTGAACCTTTGGTAGAGGAGAGAAGGAGAATGAAATGGTAAAAAAGTAAAGAGGGGTATTTTGGGATAATGAAAATGGGTAACTTACCAGTGTTTTACTCATAAGGGCAAAAACGTCATTTCAAAGCATTTTGTAACACTGACTGACGGCAGGGGGTCCGAGTCCAATTTGGTGAAAGAGAGGGGGTGTCCCTATAATATTGGCATTCTCCAGGGGGTGGCGTTGTAAATTACCCTTTTTTAAATGGACCGATTCAGAGTCAGGCGGAAAATGTCCGATTCTGACCCAGATTCCGGTGATTAAAGCATTAACTACAGAGCATAAAATGGCAACGAACGAGCTCCATTTTCGGGGACAATGGATGAGTTTTTTCCATTATTTTCAAAAGCTGCAACAGAAAGTGTTCAGCTTTGGAAGAAGAAACAAACGAGTGGTGCAGAGTTGGAATTGCTAGCGAAACCAACTGCGAACATGAGACCGCAAATGGAGCAGAGATGTCGGAGAGGTCGTTTCAGTTGGGTTTGGAAACCAAAATTCAAGGAAACCCGGAAGACGGAGAGTTTATTAAGGATGAGGAGAGGAGTATCTCCAATTTTGATTCTGATTTTTTGTCTTCTGAAGCATCTTTCTTTGCTTGGGCTTTCATTGGGAAAGGAGAAAAAGTCTCCGATTATGAAGAAAGATTTGGGGAAGTTTTCGATTGAGTAAGAGATCAGAGCCCGAAGAGTAGAAGAGAGAGAGAGAGAGAGATCGCTTCGCAGATTAGGACTTACGTCTTAGACTATATCTCTTCAGGTAATTCTAAACTGAAATGATGAATGAAATTCTCTTCTTTGTTTATTATTATCATTGTTTATCTTTACTATTACTTTGATAGAGGCAACCAAAAGGATAAGGATAAGGAATCGGGAGTGATCATCGATGGAGACGAACATTGTTGTTGGGGATTCACTTCCATTCAAAATTGAAAAGGATCATGAATCGTCATCTCATTCAGGTTGTTTCATTTTCAAGCAATCTTCAACTTCATAATCATTTCATTTAATTCTCCCATACTCATGTTTAATTTTGCTTCGTGTCTAACAAAATATATCCGCACAAGAGAAATTGCTAACCTCACAATTTATGAAAGACACAGTTCAATTTCAATCACAGTCAGGAGAAATAAATAAATAAATAAATAAATAAAAACCCAAATCTAATAATAAAGAATGAAATCAAATCTTGGGGGATTAAATATGATAATGACTTATCTTGAAAATTCACGATGGAAAGAGTGAGATTTTAGTCCTTATTGATCATGCTGGATGCTAGTGTGCTCTTTATGGATGGTTGATTGTTAGACCAATTTTCAACTGTCATCATCTTATTGATAGCATTTCAAATACGTTATCATTGCATCAAATTTTCTGCTAATAAATATGTAACTGTGAATAGCTAAATCTTTGTGGGACCTTAACATGATCTTGTTCTATTTTCCTCTCCATTTAATTGTTCAGATGTTCAGAATAGCAGAAGAGAATATGTAAGGGGTGTGTGTGTTGGGGGGGGGGGGGGGGGTGGAGGATATCTTCATAAGTTATACTTATACCTGTTTGGTTGGCTGAGAGAAGCAGATGGAAAATTTGGTAAAAAGTAACTTTCTTGCGTTGGTATGTATAGACAGACTCTAGATGGATAACATAGGAGATATCATTTCCTTATCACTACTTTCTCCATGACATATAGCAAACACCAAAATATTTATGAGATTGGCGAATGGGGGATTAAATTAGATGCTGTTAGATGAGCCCTTTTAACATTGGGAACTGTATGAAAATAGATGAGAGATATAAGTTCTCTGACCTTATTGTAGATGCAGGTTCTCACCTTAATCTGTATCAAAATACAGCAGATGTCAAATATAAAATAAATCTTCTTCACCATGTTATGGCCTTGTTATATGTATTAAAGATTGTGTACCTCACATCAACCCAACCCTCCTTAAAAACTAGGTTGATCAAGTTGGATTACGATTGAACTGTGAGAGATGAGATTGGGTCAATGGTGCTTGGGCTCAAATTCATAGGGTTTGTGAGCAAGTTGGGAAATTTCAGTTGGTGGACACTCGTAACCAAATTGCAGCATCATTTGGATGATACTTAATGGACATTGAATCTTGAAAAGTACAGTAGTCTGAGAAAATCAGATATAAGTGATTCTTATGGTTAAAATTTGATGGAACATCCTCAAAGAATAAGAGAAGGGATAGAGGATGGGGAATAATTAGGGATCAAAGGATAGGGAAAGATATCCCCATGAATTTTGAGTCCTGTAGGCCATAAAATTTTGGCCTTAGTTATAATTCCCTTGTCATGTATGTGACCATTTATTTACTATGATCAAACATTATTGTCTAACGGTAATCAAATGTCCAAACATGTACTGAAATGATGAGGTCTCTTACGATGAATTCATTTGGTACTATGAATTTAAGTATTTTCTTCTAGATTACTTACCAGAATAAAGAAAGTTTCATTATGGACAAGTCTGTGAAAGACATGAATTAGTTGCAAAAATACTAAACCATGTCAAGTGGTTACCATTTACCACATACACAGATGATTAAAGGACAGTCAATAATTGATTGGAAATAGTGAGTTGTAATTTGTCTATGTTGATAGATGTGCATTTTTAAAATACATTTTTGCAGCTAGTAATAATAATTATACACAGAAATACCATTGGAAATTATTAGCTAGAAGGTAAATGAAATATTAGTGGCAAAATAAAATATGAACTTTTTCCTTTGGAATATTACTAGATTTCAGAGCCTATTTCATTGAAAAATGTTGTCATAAGGAGGCAGTAAATAGGTCTCACATATTGTAAAACCTAGATGGGTTCTACATCATTCTACATCATACGTCGCTCTGAACTTGGGATATAGCAGAAGATTTTGAAATACTTCAGTTAACAGCATTTTAACTTTACAGAACTGAAGACAGAAGAGAAGCGCAAGGTACCCAAGATACTGGTTTCAAAGATTAATCTAGATGAGATCAAGAAGGCTTCTCCATTGGTCACCATGACACCTACGAGGCGAGGGAGACTGCAGAAACAATCAAGTGTAAAGTTAAACTGCTTGTGTTCGCCTACCACACATGTCGGATCCTTTAGGTGCCGACATCACAGAAATTCCAGTCTTAGTCGCTCTGGCGTTTCTGTTGGCTCCAACCTTTCCGAGTTAGCTGCAAAGTCGGCTGCCTCAATCGGCAACTCTCTACAAGCTCAATAGGGCCTAGCTATTGTTGGAATGGATTTAACCTTTCTTCTCTTTTAGTTCCATGTATGTCAAGGATGATGGAATTTGATTATTTGCCATTGTAATTGTACTAATATGTGTAAAGGGTTTGATAAGTTTTATCTTGTTTCCATTCTTTTGATCTTATGTAACAACACAATGACATGGGGCAACTCCATTTAGGAATGTATGGTAATTATTAATTCCCGTAATCATTCTCAAAATTGTTTTGAGAACAATGATAAGGGGTGTTTCATGACAAATTGAGAAAAACCACCTTAGAAACTGGTCATACCTCATTACTCTTGGGTCACCAAGTTGAGTTACACTTCAATACCCCTTTAACCACTACAATACTCCAATCCGATGGAGTTAACCTGGCCAATTTGATGAGTCTTGCAACATTATCCTCCACATGACCTCTAGAGGCTTTACCACAAAGGGAGTACCAAGCACATGAGGCAGTGAAGATTGAAGAAGTTAACAGATAAGTAGTTACCTTCCCAACCTTGGAATGAGTCCTACTTTGATTTTGGTTAGGATCATTCACTCCCTAAAGTCACGATGGATAGATCAATCATTCATTAATTTTTTTAAGCGTGTGGTTTAGGGCATGCCCGGCACGATTTGATATTTCCATTGACTATATTCTGTAATAGGAGTTGTGAGGTTTTCCAGCAAAAGGATGTCTCCACATGTATCAATACTGTACTATACTGTTCCTTGATTATCCAGTGCATCAATATCTGTCAATGATTTTCTTCTTCCATCTTGTGCTTACAGTATCCCTTGCTAGATCTCCAGATCCCCAAATGATGCACCTTAAATAAGAGGCTGGCAATCATCCGATCAGTATCATCTTGTTCATCACTTCATGGTTCTTGAAACAGTGAAGGTCCATACAAGTATCAAATCAGGACAAAGGGGCATCTTCTGCAATCCGGATTAAACCATGAATGGACAAGAGCTCGTGGACATCTCATAAGCCTCTTTATCTGCACTCATATAGGAGAAGACTAGAAGCACACACACACACACACACTGTCTGGAAGTGGTTTCTCAATATCTGTTACTCATAAGAGAAGGCTAGAAGCGCACACAGAGAGAGAGAGAGAGAGAGAGAGAGAGAGAGAGATTCTTGTCCGGCTGTGGTCTCTTAAACAACCTAAGCTGTGAGTGACAGATAGATTCGGATCTGGATGGCATGAAGGTCAAAATGCATATTAGTTCCATGAAGGCAAAGAGGGAAACGATGGGGCCAAGAGGTTACATCATGATGACATGGGGCACAGGAGAAGGGTCAGTAGAGGGAAGACAGTTGGTGGACAAGAAGATAGAGAGAAGCCATGGGGGCCCTCAAGGAAGAAGAATATACCCTGAGGTTAGTGGGGAGAAGAATGATGACCATGAACACACAAGATCTTTCAAGTCTCCCCTCTTTCCTTATTTTCTCAAGTTTCAGAGAAAACCCACTTGCATGCTTTTTTCAATTTCAATCATAGAGTCACCAAATGCAAATTGCAAAGAGGAAGAGCAGAGGAGACAAGGAGAGAAGGCTTCTGTTCAAGCAGAGCCTGTGATAGTGACTTCATAATGAATGATGATGCATTAATATGTTGACTAAATCAACAAAACCAACCCAACCCCTTTACCTTATTCTCATCAACTCATCCCCTTTCCTTCCCTCCTCTGGACTCACTTTTCTTCGGATCCTGGTGTATACTATATAGTAGAACACAAACCAATCACCTCTCTCTCTCTCTCTCTCTCTCTCTCTCTCTCTCTCGCTCTCCCTCTCTGAAAGACTGATTGATTTTCGTGTTATTTACTTGGATGTTTGACTGTGTTCTGATCTGGGTTTTGAATTCCTGAGTTCAGAGAAGAAAGTGTTATATGAAGTGAGGAGTTTTTTAAAGGAAGGAGTTGCAGGTTTCTCTATCAAAACTATGGTTGGTAATTCTTTTTATCTTTCCCTGCTTTATTTTCATTTTTTCCACACCATAGATTGAATTACCCAACAAGTGGTGAGGGAGTTCACTGTTGTTGGGAATTTGGCTTTGCTTGATTGATTGACAGGAACCCATTTGATTTGTTCTTAATTGTTTGATATTTTACGTTCCCTCCAAACAAATAAAGAAGAAGATGAAGAAGAAGGTGGTAGATTGAATCAAGTAGGTTCATATTAAATTATATATTATTGAAGAATCGATAAAGATCTAAATGCCATAAAACAATAAAGTAATGTCATTTATCTCTTTCATGTGTTTTCTTGTGAAATTACGTAAGCAAATGCAGCGTTTAATAAACAATCCAAGAATGGTAGATATTGATTTTGCAGTCCATGCCTCCTCCTCCTTCTTGATGGAGGGTTTGGACTTTGGAGTTTGGAGTGAAAGACACCAACTTTAATAAAGGTCCTGTATTATTATGACCCATTATGAAACACAAATTTTGTTTAGGGAGAGGGTTAATTATTTATCAGAGCAACCTGGGTATGATCATGGTTTTCAAAAACTGTTTTACTATCGGCTCACTGTTCATCGCAGAGGATTTTTTTTGTGTATATTGGCTGATCTGTATTGATATCAATACCTGTCAGATCATGTATCAATGGAATGATTCTAATTAGATGTAAATTTAGTTTAAAAATAACAACAAATATAAGATGCACCCACGTATATATTGGCATATCTTAGACCTCTTGCACTGTGAACTATATTTATATTGGGAAAAGTCTCTCTAAGCAAGTGGCGTAGTTAGAAAGCCCATGCCTCCCTACATACTTTTTTTGGGAAAATATTGTCTTAGAGTGTGGCTTATGCCATCAGTCTCTCATGTCTATTTCTCTCGTCCCCTTAATAGGGGGGAAGAGAGAGAGATAGACACATGATTGTGTTAGCGTAGGTCACTCATCCAAACAAAATACCTTTCCCCTAGTTTTTTCATATTTTGTCCTTTTTTGATGTTGGGAAATTATTTATGAGCAAGTGGTTCAACTTATGTCAATCACCGTATTTCTAAGAAAAAGTACATGCTATCTCACAATCTCTCTCTTCATTAAGTATATTGTTTCACTAATAGCAATTAGCTTAACGTTTAATATGTCAATATAAATGGGTAGCACGTAAATCCCTTTTGTTATTATATATATATATATATATATATATGGCGTGAGAACCTTATTAATTTATATTTCACGGGTTCAATGGGTGGACCGTGGAACCAGCTGGTGTCAATTATCAATCCTTGCCAACTTATTTCTCATATATTTGTATATATCTTTACCATGTTTATATTTATCTCAATCATTTTATTCCTTATCAGTGTAGCAACATTATCTCTCTTGTATTCTCTTGCCTTTCTTATCGCTTAATCCATGGATCTCTTGATGTAATTGTATATTTAAGTATGCTCACATACAGTGAATAATATATCTTCAATTCCATTTAAAGCTCTAATTTTACAAGGTGTAGGATTCCAATATGAATAGATATCTCCATATCTTTGTCTTTCAATCCCTAGCTTTTTACGGAGCATTTCTTTATCATTTCATATATTTAGAAGCTTATGATAAGGTTATAATTGTTGTTGTTATTCTTCATATACATAGAAGCTTCTCAAAAAAAAATATATATATATATATATATTTCTTTATTGCTTTATCTTCTTTAATTGTTTATAGATGTCGGCATTAAAAATAGATTTTGGCCACTCCCCAAAACGGATCCTCAAACCATGACCCCTTTTGAATATGAGAGAGGATTATCTGAACATGCGGCATAGAGGGGCACAAAATGAAGCAAGAGAAAACAGTATCTACATAACGAGAGGGCATTAGTCTCTTACTGGGCCAACCAGAAACCAAACCATCAGCCTAGAGAAATATTTTTCCTATATGTGAAAAGGTTGGCACGCTGATAAGGTGCCCAACATCCCCTCTCCTCTCACTTTGGAAAGGCACCCTTGCCCTCCTATATACCACTAGCTTATCGAAAACTGACAGTATGCCCAACCCTCTCGCTTTCTTTTTTTGGTTAAAATCCTCTCCCTTTCCCTATGTACATAAAAGGTGTGCTTGATCGGTTTGATCCAGTTTTGGTCTATTATTGGGCCAATCGAAATCAAACCATTAAAGAAGTTTTCAATTTTGATTCAGTTTGATATATTTTCTTGTCATTTTTTTATTGGTTTCTTATCTTGTAACTGTAGATCCGCTCTCAGTTTTTAATCCGGTCGATCTGGTTTCAATTGGTGTATTCAATCGGTTTTTCTACCGGTTCCATTAGACCTCAGGTCCCCAACACTATACCAAACCAATAAGAATTCGGTTTGGTATGAACAGGATTTGATCGGTCTGACCGGTTTGGGCTGAACTTTGACACCCATACCAGATCATTTGATCTGCATATGCCAAGAATCCAGATATTATTAATTATTAGGGTTTTGCAGGAAACCCTTCCTGTGGGGCAGTACAGGAAGCAAAATTTTCTTTTTATGGGAGAACATGAATCTGATTGTTTCTTTCTTTATTGGGTTTAATCATATCAAAATATAAAATATTTTTAACGAAAAAGTGTACCTTTTTCAATTCTGTAATCCAAAATTGCCACATGGTGTTTCATTGTGGGAAGTTCCAATGACACATGGTGAGTAAGATTTGCTTGATAATATATAAAATTGAGAGGAGGAGGAACGATACTACTAAGAGCTCATCTTTCCTTTCCACCTTCCCATCTCCACTTCCCTCTTTCCCTTCTGTTTGGTTTCAGAATTCTGCTTTCCCATCTTGTTGTTCATACCTAAAACCACTTTCTGTTATCCTTTCTCCATAGGGTCAGGTCCTGTAAGGATGAGAGCTTGAGCTTGTGGGTTCCTTCTTCATTTGAGGTATGGAAACTTCCATCCAATTCTCATTTATTTTATCAATGGACTGAGTACTGCATCTCCCAATTCCTAGATAATCTAAGTAAAACAGTTAAACCCATTTTCCCTTTTCCTTTCTTTTCCCTCTTTAGTATCTTTGATCCTCTTCTTCTTCCTCTTTCCTGGGAATATTCCTAATCTTAGGAATCTTTAAAGAGAAACAGCTTAGTTATTTTTGCTCTGTTCATTGAAGAATTTGAGCAGATTTTTTTTTTTTTTGGGGGGGGGGGTGGTTTGCTTCCCCTAGTTTGTAGCTGTCTGCATGTGAATTAGGTATGAATTTTCTCATGAAAATCTTTAACAGTTTCTTTTTATGAATAGACAACTCCCCTCTCAAATCTATTTACTGGAGTGAATCTAATAATCACACATTGATTTTGTGAAAGGTAAATCAAAATGAAGTTTTGATATCTACTTTGATCAAATAAAAGTTGAAATTACTGGTTGTGTGACTATAAACTTGGTGAAGTTGTCTGCAATGGCTAATATGTTCAAGATACCAGCCTACTTCATTGTTAAATTCCTTGTGTTGGGCCACTAAACCATTTCCTAGGCCTGAAAAAAGGACAAAAGATGAAAGTCTTTATCTTGGTCAGTAAAGAAAGAAAGTCCATCCAAGAAAAAGGTAAAGAAGGAACACAGTAAGAGTAAAAGACCATTTCTTCTTTGTTCAATAACAAAAAGTGTTTGGGAAAAGAAAAAAAAAAATAAAAGGAAAATTCCATGAGCTTCCTTAAGAATATCTCAAACATAGAGGAATTTTGTGATTTACATGTGATTTCTCTTTGGTTGGGACTGGTACTTTATTATTTTCTTTTTCCACCATTTATTTTCCCTGGAGGTTTTTCTCAGTAGTAGCTTTATTACTTTATTCCACAGCAAGGGATGAAAAATCAAAAATCTTCAGGGGAGATTTTTGAAGTTCAAGGAGCATGAATTGCTTTTGATATGAAAAAACATATAAGGATATGTCATCACATTTATTAGGGCAAAAAACAAGCAGAAAAATGAAGTTCATGAAGATTGGGAACAAGCCAGATACCTTCTACACAGAAGAGGCTAAAAGGTATCAGGGATCTAAACCTGATTAGATATATTATTGAACTTCATATAGTCCTTGTATTGAAAACTGTGGTGGTGAGGGATTTTGTTTCAATTGTCCAGGTCTGTAGCTTCAGATGTACCCAGTGACCTCCTCATACAAATCAACAACACTACTTATCATCTTCACAAGGTAATTTCAACTTAAATACCATATTTAATGAGGATTGAAAGTATTGTTATCATTTTCGCTGCATAGAAATTGTCACCCTCATGTCCTTTATGCGACTTACGTAGGAGGTTCGCACATATAATTTTCTGGTCTTAACTATTTGATCTCTGCCATTCTTATGGATTTATCAATCCAGGAGCAACAACAAAAGGCCATCAAAAGTTCACATTTCTATACCATCAAATTGCTTCTGTCTGGTGATTGTTTGTTTACACCCAAAAAAAGAAAAGACCCGCACCAGGGGGGGGGGGAACTAGGGCTGATTAATTGACATAAATTCATATGTATTCTTTTCATATATAACCACTTATATCTATCTTAATCTGCTATCCTTAACTGTAGTTTCCACTTCTTCCAAAGTGTGGGCTCTTACAACGACTTTGTTCTAATGCTGGCAATCCTAGCAAAGTTCCACTAGAGCTTCATGATGTTCCTGGAGAAGAAGAGGCTTTTGAGCTTTGTGCTAAATTTTGCTATGGAATTACGATTAACCTCAGTGCTCTTAACTTTGTGCCTGCATTCAGTGCTGCAAAATTCCTTGGGATGACTGAATCAGTTGATAAAGGAAATTTTGTCCTGAAACTTGAAATCTTCTTCAAGTCGTGCATCCTTGAAGGTTGGAAGGACTCTATTGTCACTCTACAGACCACAGAAAATCTGTTGGAGTGGGCTCAAAATCTTGGACTCATCAGACAGTGCATAGACTCAATTGTTGAGAAAATTCTTACTCACCCATCAGAGGTCAGTTAGAAACTGATTTGTTCATTAATAGAAGGCAAAGATTGAACAATCTTTTGCCTTCAAGACTGATTTATCTTTTCTTAGTTAATAATGTTTGTTTGTAGGTTACATGGTCCTACACTTACACAAGACCAGGATACAAGGGAAAACACCACCGCTCTGTCCCAAAGGACTGGTGGACAGAGGACATATCCAACCTTGACATTGACCTTTTTCGAACCATAATTGCTGCCACCAGATCAACAAAGATAGTCTCACCACAGCTTATTGGTGAAGCTTTGCATGTCTATGCATGTCGATGGCTACCAGAGACATCACAGAGCAGTCACCCAGAGACTTCAGCATCTCAAACTGAATCGGCAGTGGAGAAGCATAGGCGGGTACTCGAGGCTATTGTGAGCATGATTCCAATTGAATTAGGTTCAGTATCAATTGGGTTCTTGTTGAGACTTCTTAGCAGGGGAAAGATTCTAGGGGTGTCTCCTTCAACGAAGGCTGAGCTTGTAAGGAGATCTGGCCGGCAGTTGATGGAAGCAATGGTTAAGGACCTGCTCTTTCCTTCACACTCATCTTCTGATCGGCATTCCTATGATATTGACTTGGTATTGGCAGTATTAGAAAGTTTTTTAGCGCAATGGCGAAGAAAAACCTCTTCAGAAGATGGTGAGTCTCTAAAGGAGATTAGGAAGGTGGCACAACTTATCGATTCTTACCTCCAGTTCATCTCAAGAAAAGATGTCAGCGTGCCAGCATTGAAGATGATCACTCTTGCAGAATCCTTACCGGAAATCGCCCGGCCAAAGCACGATGAGTTGTACAAGGCAATTAACATTTATCTCAAGGTAAACTATTTTCTTTGGACCATATATATTTTAGAAAACCTTTTCGTCCATCCTTTCTACTCCACACCTTTGATGTGGTCTGAGACCAGGAATTCCAAACTATTTAGGTGTCAGCCACTATATGAACTGAGCATCGCCTAATAATTCAACAATCCCTTCAAGCCCAAAAATTCCTGTGTCCCATTAGTAAATATTGTTTCTCTAACCTTGCAGGCTTTAGTTATTAATCAGAATCAGATTTTAGCTCAAATATTTAGACCAAACAAGGCATTGGCAATTTGAATGAATGATCATGTACAGGTTATAGGTTGACATTTTAACCACACAAAACATCTGCTGTCCAATTCTTGGAAACAGCCTCTCTTGCAAAGCAGGGGGTAAGGCTGTTTACATTTGTCCCTCACAGACCTTGCAGTAGTGGGAGCCTTGTGCAATGGGATGCTTCTTTTTTTTTTTTTCATCTGCGGTCCAAATGAACATCTGGTCTCACAGGGTCAGCGATGAGCACACAGTGATCCACCCCATTTTTGGGTTTGCAAGTTAATAAATACCCTAGCCTCAAGCCTCTCTGCCTGGCTCATTTTTCTGATTTTGTTGCTTTTGATCCTTGCTCAGCTTGGGATATGGATTCTTTATATCATGTATTCTATATACAAGAAGTTTTTGGGAATCCATGTCTGGAGGGCTCTTGAAAAGCAAGAAAAGTAAGTATAGCATTAGGTATTAGGGTTTTTGGTTTTACCCAAATCTCACTATATACCACGGGATTAATGGGCTTTGAAAATTCAGTGTTTAAATATTCCCAGTACTGCAACTGAGCTTTGGTGGTTAGCTGAGACAATGGCCGGAAAACTGTGTCAGGTGACCTGAGCACAAACCATGAACCACAGACCCAAGTGAAATACATCGAGCAAAGCTTGGTTCATTGACAGTACTAGGTTTTTCCATGACAGTAAACCATAGCTTCAGTGACATTTTGTTTGGTCAATTGAATGGTTCCTACACAAAAAAAAGAAAAAAAAAATATGTTTTTTGTTGTTACCTAATGACCTCACTACCTGCTAGTATGAATTGTCCTCCAGTATGTCTAACCACATGAATGGCCTTCATGGGCACTAGGAGCACCCGGATCTGAGCAAGGCGGAGAAAAAGCGTCTTTGCCGGATTCTAGACTGCCGGAAACTGTCACCGGAAGTATGTGCACATGCAATAAGGAATGAGCGGCTGCCGCTGAGAACTGTAGTGCAAGTCCTGTTCTATGAACAAGAAAGAGGAGGCAGACCAACTCCTCATAAACAACCACGAGCAGAGAAGGCCCGTGGAGGAGAGCATCCACAATTGGTTGCTCAAGGTGTCGATCATGGCAAGTCAAAATTGGGGCTGAAGGAACAGTTTGGTGGGGCTGAGAGTGTTGCAAGTGCCACAAATCCAAGAATTGTAGAAAGTGTTCGTCGAAGAAGGATGAAATCAGATGGAAGGCAGCAGTTGGATTCAGAAAGGAAGGTGGAGATAGGGAAGCCAAGGAATGCCACAAGTCCAAGCATTGTGGAAACAGTTCATCGTACAATGAAATCAGATGGAAGGAAACAGTTTGATTCAGAAATTAAAGTGGAGATGGGGAAGTTTAGGGAGACTAGAGAGGAAGGGATATCAAGAAGCTTATCGGAGCCCAAGAAGACCAGAAGAGGGATGAGTGAATTAGCCGGCCATAAAAGAGGTGGAGGTTTATAGGCTACAGAGCTTTCTATATGTCTCTTCTACATTTTTCAATGCAAGTAAATAAATATTCTTATAGATTCATTCTGAACTGGAATCCAATTTGTCTTAAGCCTAGATTAGCAAAAACAAAGAAAACCCAAATGCAGAGAAGATTGAAACATTTCTATCTTCATTTCTGTAATGGATTGCATAGTTTTGAATTGTAATTAAATATAATGAATAAGACCATCTCCATTAAAAAACACACAGCTCATATGGTTCAATTTTTGCTTTATATATGGACTATTTTGAGAGACAAAAGAGTGACTGAAGATCAAATACAGAAACAAGTACAGACCCACTCACAAATAGAAACTGTCTCTGTACATTATTAACATCTGTGGCAAAAAAGACTCGTCTTCATCATCATGGGCAAAACACGCGAACAAGAAAGGCGTAAAAATTCGCAGGGCAACCACACAGACGAACAGCTACCACTGGGACTGTACAGCACTGCTATGTAACACAGATCCAAGACGAACCCGGGTGGCTTCACAATTCTCAAGGCGCATTCACCATATGTAGGAAGCTTCTTCTTCAGGCATCAATGGTGTTCTACATAGTGGACATGTGATGTTCCAGTAATCAAGCCACCTCTCCAAACAAATCTTATGGAACAAGTGGCCACAACACAACTGGTTTACCTCCGAGTCCCTTTCAAACCGATTCAGACATACCGGACACTCTTGTTCAGACTGATTGCAATTGCAGAGAGAGCCATATTTGACTGCCGGAGTCCGGTACCGGAATTCCTCAATGAAAGTATTTGGGGTTAGTCGAAATTCAAATGGCTCTGATGCGGTTTCGACTGAATCTAATGATGTGGATGCTGATAATCGGATACCAACTATGTGAAGGATAGAGCGGACTATGCCTTTGACGATTGAGATAGACAGAGCTGTGTTTACCAGAAGTATGCAGAGAACTCCTTCGGATGGAGCTGGGAGGCTTGAGAGACCCATTTTGAATCTTTAGCTCTTACCGCCCAAAGGGTTTTTCTTGTTTATCCTTCCACACAACTGCAAGAAAAGGAAGCAAACAATGAGGGAATATTCAGAATTTTGGATCAGAAAAGTCATGGGATAAGGATTTGATCAGTTAGGCTCAGTATAAACTACAGAATCTGCCAAGTTTCAATAAGTAAAGAAGTACCAATGGAACCATCGATCAATTACTGAAGAAAAACACCCAGATCAAATTCCTTGAAGCCGAACAAAATTAAAATCTGATTAAGAAATTGTAGACCACAAAAACAATCTTTCTATTGTGTACAAGAATTTCTCCTCCTCTTACATTACCAGAAAACCGAATCAGTTCTTAACCTAGTGAGGATTTGTAGAGCTACAACAAGAATAATGGTTTCAGGCGGAAAACCCAAGCATCCAAGAAAACAAGTTATCTTCAACAGTGACCAAAACAAATCCTAAACAGCAAAAGAAAATGAGATTTTTCAAACCATAAGCAGAGAAAAAAAGAATAATCATAACCGGTCTTCGTCTTTGATACTAAGATGTACCATTTCTAGGTGAAGAATCCAAAAGTAAGGAAGAAAGGAAGATTAGACCCTTCATGATTGCAGTGAAAATATTTTTTTTATCAACTGACAACATCTAAATTAGATAAAAATCAGATTGAAATTGTGAATCTGTGAAAAAACATATCTGGTACAACAAAATTCATGAGGGGAGAAAGAAAGGAAACAAAAACGAAATCTTCTTACACAAACAACCCAAAAAAAAAGTTTCAAATTACAGAGATTTGATAGACAAATAGTAGCAGAGAGACTTACATTTTTGGGCGAGTTTTGATTGTCTTTGAGAGTCTGAGAGAGGAAGCAGAAAACCCAGATAGATGAGTAGGAGATTAGTTATATTTTCTTGTTTGTGAATCAAAATTGTTGTTTTTGTGGATGATGACGATGAAGATGATGTTCAGGTCTATATAGGAAGCTAAGGAAACAAGGACAAGGTTAGGAGTAGAAGAGAGGATTGAGGAAGATTCATCAGATCACCAGATGCGGAGTGGACAGTTAATGAAAAGCTCACCTTCCACTCTCCTTAAATACAATATAGCCTCAAGTTAAAGTTTAACTATGGTTAAATTCTCACCCTCCTCAACAACCCCAAAAGAAAAAAAAATTCTCATTCTCTCTCCTCTTTGAGTCTAATAATATGTTATTTATGTCGATCCGGCTCCTATCTTTGGTGCCCATGCCCAAAGTCGTATGTAGTTACTTGGACGAGTGTCACGTGGTGAAATGATGATTTAACGTAGGGGTGTCAATTCTTAAATCGAATCGATAAAATCAGTCAAATCGAACCGATAATAACACGGATTGAATTGAATCAAAGTCTTATTGGGTCAGTTCGGTTTGGAGTATTGTAACCCCAAAACCAAATCGAACCGCATCAGAAACCGGATGAACCTGAAACCAAACCAAAATCGGTTCAAAACCCAGACCAAATTTGAAACCAAACCAGTAAGAAACCGAAACACTCCAAAATTCATTAAAAAAATCAAAATTTGCATAGTTTTGTAAACATTTGTATGAAATTCGAATCCAAACTGGACCAAAAACTAAAACCAACTCAGTTACAAATAGATTTAAGAAACCGAAGACAAACCGAAATCAAACCGCACCGAAATCGGAATTTCCTTATTGGTTCGGTTTCTGTTTCAACTTTTCCACACCGAAACCGACTCAACCCAGACCGAAACCAAGCCGGACCGATTGATTGACACCCCTAATTTAACGGTTTGAGAAAGACGTGAAGAATGAGACATCAAAAATCATTGGATCATCGTCTCACCACATGACACTTGCTAACGTAACTATGGACAAGATCTAGGCTATGACCATTAAGGAGAGGAGTCCAATCCTATTTATGCAAGTATTAACCCTATTTCTATAGTGTGAGTTTTTTATTTTTATTTTTTTATGGGGGGGGGGGCGTTAAAGAGAGAGGGTCAATGAGGTGTGATGAAAAAGAGACATATAAAGAGGGTGATAGCATACCCTCCCTAGTGGTTTAAAGAATTTTTTTTAAGTAAATTAATCTTCGCATTTAGTAATAAATAAATGGTAATATTTCCACCATTTCACGTAACAACAAATAAATCCTTTCAAAAAAGAAAAAAGAAATAGTTGTCTTACGTAACACGATTAACCTTAAATATATAAAAAATAATCACTTCATGGCACTATCAAGATAAATTTTGTCATGTGGATGAATGACGTTGTTATTCTGAAATAGTTAAAATTATTGGAAGACAAAATTGAATCATATAATATCCCATGTGTTGGTTTCCATAGATGTACATGCATGCATAGAGTACTCTCACCACTACAATGTTCTCTTCGATAATCTTGAGTTTCAAAAATCTATTATGTTACAATATACTTTTACCACTATAATCTCAGGTTCGATTTTTCATCTGTGCATCTATAATTTAAGTGGAGACTGTAGTGGTAGATGATTGTGCTAGTTTTCCTGAGGATTAGTCGAGGTGTGCATAAATTGACCCGAAAACCTTAGTTAACAAAAAAAAAAAAAAAAGGCTCAACATGTGAGCATTGACCTAGTAATCTTCATGTTTAAAAAATTTCATACCCATCTGACATGCCATATGGTAGATTTTTAGATTTTTAATAAATTTATCCATGGACAAGATTTGGAAGGAAAAGCTTTTTTGTTTGAATCATTTCATTGCAAGGAATCGGTTAGATCCAAAGGTTCCTTTTTAAGTATTGAATTTCAAAATCCTACTTTATCAAATGCCCCAGTGAATTGATATGCATCCCTTTGTATATCCACACTATCTAAGGTACTCAAATAGCTACTTCCATTATGATTGGATGATCTCATAGTCTTTGTAATCTAACTTTCACATCTTCTATATTCTTTTTTGAGTCGAGTTTACCCAAGATCATAATGAATTGAAATTCATTCACCAAGTGGCATTAGACATGGTGGGACCTCCAATGCTAGGATCAGACGGTGAAATTCATTGCGTGGTTCAAGAGAACAACCTTTTTTTTTTTCTTTTTTTACTTCTTCCCAAGAGAGAGAAAGTTTTGGTTCCATTTGACAATGAGCTTGTCTTAGAAAAAATGAAAAAATAGAAAGAGAATGTTTTAGTTTCATTTGCTTTTACATTGGATTTAGTTTCATAGGTGACTAGGAAACTTCTCAAAGAAAAATATCCATGGTTGGAAAAGACTAAAGATCAGTTGAGTACTCCTAACCAAAAAAAAAAATGTTAGAGTACGCAGCTCTAGAGAAGACCAAACCATCACGCTATGGACCATGGTCCTCAAGTACATAAAAAGATTCCTGTCTAGGTCCAATGCTCCCATGAATTTGGATGACACATGTCTCAATCATAGTTCTCTCTTAAAAAGATTCCTGTCTAGTACTATTCATATGATTGGTTTTGGAATGTATTGAAATAATTTTCAAATATCAGTTTTTTAAATATGAATTCTCTTAAATGGATATCTCTAGTATATTTGATAATTTTTGGATTCAAATAATTTTTGTAAATTGTTTTTTCGAAATATAGATTCTTATAACAGATTTTCGACTAATTTGGAGATCAACAAAGGGAGGTGCACAAAGAGCATGAGAAAGGGATTCATAATTTTTTTTTTTCTTTTTTCGTATTAGCAGAATCGTATCTACTTGGTGGCCATATCTGATTCGACTAATATCGATATACCGATATAGTACCGAAATTCTAATTTGATACCAGTGAAAATAAAGTGATGAAGTTCAACATATAATTGAGGATACCCTTATAAAGAAAGAGGTTCATGCATCTCCCTCCCTGCTCCTTGTAGTCATTGGGCTTATTCATTGATGCTTCTTTAAAAGGTAGTAAAGGGATGTGTGGGACAATCAAAGTCCTTCACCTACTGCTTGTGTAGTAAATTATTGGTCTGAAGCTATAAATGTACTCGTCTCTCTCTCTAAGCTTTTATCTGTCTTTTTTCTTCTTCGTTTTTTCTCTTCAAATTTTTAACTTTTAATTTTAATTTTTTTTTCTTAACTTCTAAACATAACTTTAATTTAAATAAACTTAAATTAATGTATAGTATTTTTTTTTCTCTCATCTATGTCTAGATTTCCCCTAAAAGTTTAAGAAATTACAAAAAAGCAAGGCTCTTCCACAAGCAAAACTCTTGTTAGGTTTTCTTCCCTGATTTAATTATTTAATAGGAAAACCCTTTGTCTTATTCTCAGTGTCATTATCAAGAGCTTTTAATATCTCCCGTGTTTTTTATTTTTTCATTAAAAAAAAATTCACGCATTTTTTTACTACATGAAATGATAGAATTTTATCATCACTGAAAAAATATGTTATACTAAGATGAAAAATAATAAGATTACAAATTATTTGACATTTTAATAAGTATCAATAAATTTATCCTAAAAAAATTAAGTATTAATAATATTTTTTATTAAAAATAAGAAAATCCCTATAAAGTAAAATGATTTTATATATAATGCACAAAATTGATTATATATAAGGAGTCATTGCTTAGAGCAATGGTAAAAATGTTGGGGTATCGAGGCAAATACCTAGGTTCTAGTTTAAGGATGACCAAACTCACCCTTCCCAAGACCTTGCATAGGTTTTTAATTAGAACATATATATACATTGATAATCTTGTGCGAGGCATATGCATATATTTAGTTCACAGTGTTTGTTGATGATATTGATCACTATTGATATCGATATTCATAAGTATAATGTGATTTGAGATTAAAACACCATTTTCCCCTTAAAATAATCATATTCATCAATTAGGTGTCAATCATGATCAAATCAATACGATCTATCTCGTGTGTCACATGTGTCGTTAATAGGTCTGAGGAGGATGACAATTCTGTCCTTCAATGCAATATCATCGGCATCAACCACCACATAAAGAAAGACCAGGTGATATCTGTCTCATCTCAATAAACTAATACAATCCCACCAACACTGAGCATAAATACACTTGTTATCACTAGTATAAAAGATATAAAAACAAATATGTCTGCATGGGCTAGTATTCTTATCTCTCACAAACAAGATATCTTATGGGAAACAAATTATGTGTTCACAGAAAAAGATGGTGAAGCAGAGGCCCTAGGTCTCTTGACAGGGTTGGGGCGAGCAAGAACTAACAAGTAGAGAGTGGATCAAGTGTAGAGTGACTCGGAGGCAATCGGACTTATTTTGAGCAAGAACTTTAATAATATACTAAATCTATGACCAAGAACTCTAGTTAGGGGTGTCAATGGTCCGGGTTGGTGCGGTTTCGGTCCGATTCCACCGATTTCGGTGTGACTTTGGAACTGACCGAAATCGACCCATTAAGGATTTATCGGTTTCGATCCGGTGTCGGCTTCGGTGTGGTTTGGGTTCGGGTTGGTACCGGTTTGGATTTATCAGGTTCATTTCGGTTTGGATCGGTTTTTTAAACTGGTATTAGGAAACAACCAAATGTTGAACTGTTGAACTGTTGAACTTCGGTTTCTTAAATCGATTTGTAACCGGGTTGGTTTTGATTTTTGGTCTAGTTTGGATTCGACTTTCCATACAAATGTATGCAAAACTATGCAAATTTTGATTTTTTTAATGAATTTTGGAGTGTTTCGGTTTCTTACCGGTTTGGTTTCGGTTTCGATTTCGATCTGGGTTTTGAGCCGATTTTGGTTTGATTTCGGGTTCATCCGGTTTTCGATGCGATTCGGTTTGGTTTTGGAGTTGCAATACTCGAAATCGAACCGAACCAATAAGGCTTCGGTTTGATTCGGTCTGTATTATTATCGGTTTGATCTGGCCGATTTTACCGATTCGATTTATGAATTGACACCCCTTAACTCTAGTAATGTTATGTGAATAGATGGATAACTATTCCCATTACCCTCACTTTTGTAATATAAGTAGACATAGACGACTAGGAGATCTTAAGAAAATGGCCAACCAAACTCTAACTAGTAGGACTGTCAACTACTGAATGAATATCGACTGTAATAGGCCCAATATCATCTAATGCATATTTTCATTTTGATAAAAAAAAATTGCAATATCATGTTGTTCGATTACCCATCCAATGATTGAAAAAACTGAAATGCATCCCATATGTCAACATTTGGGTGTCCCCATGGAATATGGACAACCCAAATAAGTGGAGGACTCTACTCTCTATCTAATTCCACCGTTCCCGTACATGACCACCCTTTCTTACATAACCACGTGGCCATTTTTGTAATTATGATTTACCACGTGGCACATATGTATGACACGTGGAAGTAAAGGATATGGATACTTGAGGGGAAGAACCAGGACAATTGATCAGATGAGTCAGAGGATTACATTATTACAGAGCATCTTTTTTCATTAGGTCCAAATGTTCACGTGGAGTGGCCATAGCCCACGTGTCAACTCAGGTTGGAAGAATCTAGAGGTACACACGTGTCTGCAGCAGTGATCATCCACTTGGCTTCCTCACTCCTCACTTTGATGCACTCTGCGCCCCACCCTGCATTTCACGTGTCCGTTTACACACTTCTTTTGTCATTTTATCTATGAAAGAGCCCGTAGGACCCACGGACTGTCCACTTGGCTTCTCTCACCTCCATTCACGTGTACTATGTACATCCCCCACTTCATTTATTTATCACAGAGTTACACCTAACACCCGTGGGACCCACTTACTATCCATTTGGCTTCTCCGTCCTTTTCACACGTTATCCTAAGCCTTTTTTTTTTTTTTTTTTCTGGTTGAACGTTAGAACTCTTTGGATAATATCATAGCTTTTAACTTCAAGTCCAGTTGACACGGTTTCAGTTTTCTGGTTCGGTTCAAGATGAAACATGTGGAAATCGAAATTGAAATTGAAATTGAACCAAAACTAATCGGAGCATGTGTTTTCAAACCAGAATCAGATCTGCAAGTCTCTCACTCTCTCCTTCCTTTCTTTGTGGTTCTATGCCGAACCCACAAACCATGATGGTTATGACCAACTTCCTGCCCACTTACTGGGCTTACTCTTATGTTGGCCCCCTTTTAGCTTTTTGTGGGTTTCTTGTCTGATTTCTTTGTAGGTCTTTATGGCTGCGTTTAGTAATTTTTTTGTTTTAGGAATATTGTTCTTTGACAGAATCGATTTTTTTTTCATTTTTGTATTGAAAGTGTACTTTTTTTTCTCTAGATTAGCATTTGGTAAACTTATTTTAAAAT
>NC_056567.1:27570029-27571794 GCF_013358625.1 Macadamia integrifolia | reverse complement strand
AAAAAAAAAAAAAAAAACACACACAATGGTGTTTGGTAAGACCTATATCAAAATAGTTTTTTAACTTTTTTCGATAAAAAGAGCAATTTTTTAACACCGTTGTCAATATTTGTAGAAATGAAATTACCATCATAATTAACTCTAAGAATTTCGTATGTGACATTAACATCTAAGTAAATATAACCAAAAATTACATAAAATACCATTAAAATTCTTCGTTCCTAAAATAATTATGAAAATAGCATTATACATGCATTTGATTTAAATAACTACTAGACAGGCCAAGAGACAAGTTCTAAATTTCAATAGCAAGAAAATAGAGATTGAAGTTTCAGGAATTTGTATAAATCTTCACCTTTCTTTAAGTCAAGTTTATTAATAACATCAAGTACGTCTAGCAACATCCTTATATAATTCTTCAAGCCTCTTGCTCCTCTCAAGTATCCTTTGAAAACTCTTTATCATATTTATACCTACTTCTACATGATTGTCTTAACTAACTTTTCTATGAATAGTTAGAATCAAAAGTCTTGGTGGATTCGAACCACCATTTTCTTAGAACACGCTTGGGACATGCTCATGTTCCAAGTGCTCTACCAATTGAGCTAAAGACCCATAAAAGTAAAGTTGTCGAGTAAAAATGCACTACGACTACAAGAATGACATTTCTTACTTTTATAGAATTACACCGTTTCTTTAAGTGAGTAGAGTTCCATAAAACTACAAGAATACCATTTTCACTCGAATGAATCATTGTCATTCAAAGACAATTGGAAAATCCATTTCTGGCTAAGTTTACAGAGGGAGCCACAGTGCTAGTCCTATTTGGCTCATAGGGATCAACATTAGTCTAACTTGAGACCAAAAGCAGCCCAAACAGCAGGTCTATTCTTCTTTACTTCATCAAAATAGATGAGGGAATTCCATTACAACAAAGCTAAAGGGTAAGAAAAGATTGAAACCACATAAGAACTGAAAACAAAAGCTAAATAGAATATGACTTCCAAAATCATGTCATCCCAATTATCAATAAAGACATAAAAATGAAACCACTGAAAAGATTGAAGGTAATGAAAATATAAACTAAATATTCTTTCCTTGAGCAAGGAGTTATCATCAGATATCCTATTGTTTTGTTCATTCGACTGCGCATTCTAACTGTACAAATGTTCTAACAAAAGAAATATATCAACAGATGTATTCTAACAAAAGAAATATATCAAAAGAGGACATGGAAACTACAAATGTTGCAAACAAACTATATAAACTCTTATAAGAAACAGATGGTCACAGAATCCCCTGGGTTGCACAAAAAACACAATCTGGCTATCCAGTTTACATGTACCACAGTTTGGAATCCAACATTCTGAGTGAAACACAATCCATCATGACAAGTGGACTCTGTTTTCTAACTCTTGTCAACTAGACAGGGTTCGTCAAAACCCATTCATCAGATGTTTGGTCCATTATTAAGAATTACTACTCAGATGCTGTGATATCCTATGCAGGCTCCATGATTTGAACACAAGAAAAGCTATCTATGTTAGAACACTGAGACACTGAAGGGACAGGACTAGTACTATTGCTTAAGAGTAAAATGCAGTGCTCCAAATTAAAAACTGGGCAAATTACAGAATATGTTCTAAGCATGTCGTGTGTATTATAGATTACGACGATTTTAGAGTCAGCTTCCCTACTTGAGGACCGTTTCAGCCTAAAAATGTCCATCACCCCAGATAAAGACCTCAAGATCCCCCCCCCCCCC
>NC_056567.1:27525705-27570009 GCF_013358625.1 Macadamia integrifolia | reverse complement strand
CCCCCCCCCCCCATTTACTCATAAATTGGATTTCACAAACAATACCATTCTCAACAGTAAGTGAAGATGAGATCAATTCACAGGAAGTCTTGATTTCAGTTCAACATTGAAATAGTTTCTGACCAAAAGACATGCCGAAGCAAGGTTCAGTTTTGTGCGTCTCAGGTTGAGATCTGAATATCTAAACAGAAATCAGATTCTCAAACTAATTGAGAAAGACTTTCAACAGAATTTGTGTATGAAATGCTAATTCTAAAACAATCAACCAAACCAACAAATATATTCATATTCAGCTTGTAATGATCCCTAAGAAACTAATCTTTTACCTACTGATTTGTATAAAGCAAAAATAGTTACAGAAGCATCAAGTACACTATGCATTTATAAAGTATAGAAACAGACCAAGTGAAGCTATGCCTGAAATGAGCCAAAAAGATAAAGAAGAAAGAAGCCAACCACAAGGCACACAACCATACTAAATCAAATTAGAAGCACTCAACTGTAACTCAACTGCACTTACACACATCATATTCTCATGGAGCTTCCTCTGTGTTAAAGATAATGCTAGCATTATTTACAATTCAAGATGTATGATGAAACCAGCTATACAACAACATTCCCCATCAGACTCTAAACAAAGGAAAGCATCATTTGCTTTCACATAAAGCATTCTCAGAGTAAACTGAATCAAATCAATTTTCAAGTTCCACCATTTCTTGACATTACAATTACAACAAAATGTATCAAAAGATGATAGTTTCCCATCAAAAAGAACAATCACATAATCATACGACAACAGAAAACAGGAGGTTTAGTTAGGGTTTATCCGACCTTCTTAAGATCCATCGAGTGGTGTAAAAAGCTCTAAAACATCTGATCAAAGATTATCCATTATAGGCAAAATGATTGCGGCTTCACATAAGGATTAGAGAGAGAAACAGAACCAAAAACCCCAGATTTCAGGCCATTCCTGCAGAAAGCAGAGAAAATAGAGCGAAAGCAAGTGAAGTTTCGGAGTCGGAGTCGAATCGATATGAAACTTCAGGCATGCTCCTTCCATGCTCAAAAACCTTATATTTTATCCACCTTCTGTTCTTTCAAAGACTCTTTTTGGCTGCAGAAAATGTATTTGATATTCTGCAAAACTTGTTCCCAAGACACAAAGATCAAACCGGATTTGACAAACGGTTTGAGTTGTTCTTGTATTCCCGCATAACGGAAGAACAAAGAACTGCTTCTCCAGAGAGTTACCAAACGCAGCCCGTGTGGCCCCTTTACTTGGTCTTCCCTGGCTTAGTGGTCCTAGAACTAAAAAGGTACGCACCAGTTGACTAAGCCAATTGATCTGATAACAACGGTTTCACTGCGTCGGTGAAATTGCCACCTAAAATGAAATATAACAAAGAGAATCCACAAAAGCAAGACAGGACATTAAATCAGCTCTCCGCAACAGGCAAGCCCAAAAGATGTATTTTCTGTAGAGTGCTAAGGTGCTAGCAATTTTATTCTTTTCCATCAAAACTTATATGGTGTCTTAAGAGGTATGAAAAAATGCATAAAACTAAAGAAGCTTTAGGTGTTCAGAGGATTTCACATAACTAAAAATGACTGTGATAGGAGGTATTCAACACTTACAAGGCCAATTTACACTCTGCAAACCCAAATGAAAAAGTTACAACTCTATTTCAAATCCCTTCTTTACATGGACTTCTCCAATATCCTACAAATTATATTTGAGTACATAGATAACCCTCGGCTACATATAACAACCCCCAAAAAAAGTGAAAAATAAATTTCTTCTGTCTGACCCAGAAGGTATCACCACCCATGTTGGCATGGTAAATATACCCCTCAAGTTAGGGGGAGAAGTACAAGAACAAGTGTACATGATCACATCACATCAGCAGTGATTTGGGATGAGGGGGTGAAGTTGCACAGAGATGAGACGCTCTTCCCTTTCCTAGAAAAGGTGAAACATGTTTTCATGCCCTCAAAAAGGTAAGGGAATTGGCAACCATAGGATGAGTTGTACAGAGGCAGGGGACACATTTTCAGTTATCTCGATTCTCGATCAGAAGACATCACAATCCACCAAGGTAGTTGCTGATGAAGTATATTAGAACAGTCCACCTGAATTCCCATTATTTGAGCTTCGGAATCGAACTCACCTCCTACAGCCTTTCCTTTCCCTCCCCTCCCCTCCCCTTCCCTTCCCTTTTGTTCCTTTTCTTGATATTAATTTACAGGTGACAACAATGCCTCTGAAAAACAAAGGTACACAATTTGTCATTGCAAACAGAAGCAGGGAACATGTCAAATCTTTCAAATAAAATCAATTTGGAAATTTCGAAAGTTGATCTTAAGCTAGCCTCAACCCCCACCCCTTTCTTATAAGTAGAGATTAAAACTTTACTCTCAGAAGCTTCTGGTTTGACACAACGGGTCATAGTCATAAGCATCGCCTGCCTTAATAAACCGGCCCTTCACACGCCTTCTTACATCAGCCCTGGCCTTGCGAGAGGCATACCTGATCTTCTTCTCAAACCTGTTTTGGCTGTAGAAGGAAATAAATAAAATCTTTCATTGCATGGAACTCTAGGGATGTAATCCATTCAAAATTAATGCAGATACAGTCCTGCAAATTATGTAAGTTTCATTTCACGAGAAGGGCGCATGCAAGATGCACTGACCCATGGAACTAAAACGGGGAAAAGAGAAGAAAAAAGTTATTTCAAGTGATAGATAGTGCATAAGTAATACACTATATACTTGTACCTTGAAAGATTATCCTTTCAATACATACTTTACTGCTTCAGGTTGGATAATGGAAATTGGACAGAACAAAGTGTTGAAATGTAAAATATGTCAATGAAATATTTTGTGGAAATATTTACCTCCTAGCCTTCTTCTTCGCCTTATAACGCATGACAGCACTGTCCCTGCTAGTTGATGGTAATGAGTTCTCTGGACAGGGAGAAAACCATGGAGGTTCACCCATTAATATCATTGATGAAGCACCACAGTCTTGGTAATCTACACCATTACTTTCTCCGTTTAATCCAGAAAATGAAAGTGAGACACTTGAATGAGCTTGCCTTGCTGCAAAACAGAGGTTTGGTTCGGTTTTACAGCTCATCACGGAATCAGCAGACGCTGCATTGCTACATTCCGACTGCATTGCTTTGACCTGTCCAGCCAAAGATCCCAGAGAGATACTAGCTTAAATCATTTAGCAACAATGGTGAATTACACAATATGGATGTCACGAGAGAGATTTATGACTGATCAAGTATATATGCAATTAGATTATGTTCATGTAAACATAGCACAGAGATAAAAGACCCCTATCATTAATAACTCCATGGGATAAGACACGGGTTTTAATTTTCAGCCGCTTGGGGAGGGAATTTGAGCTTAAACAGAATATTAAGCAATCTATGGAGTCTATGGAGGAGGGGAGGCACACAAATAGTGCAAAGAAGTGTATTTCATGCAAAGTGTGTGCAAGGATACTAGATTCGGGTCTTGGAGACAACATGCCAAAGACTACCAGCTGAGCTTACTAACTCCTTCAGAAATACTTATTGTTAAGAATATTTGCATCCACAAATATAGGAAATCATTTCTTTGGCACTCAGAAGAATGCACCATGCACAAGCCTGGGACCAGAAAAAACTTTAATTGATCAAATAATTATTATCATTTTGCTTGAGGTGCCTTCTTTATCAAGAGCTCTCCTAGGTGGACTTATCAAATGTAATAGCACTTGGATGAAGTATTCATCAGCAGCCATCTCAACTCCCTCTTAAGGCTTCTTTGAAAGACATTATGACCATCAAGGTTGCATTCAGAAACCAAATGGAATGAAATGATTTCATTCTTTTTTTTTAAAACCCTTCTCCCTTCTTCAGTTCGTAATGTTTGATATGCTTTCCCAGATGATAAAATTACAGATTTTACATTTCCACAATTATTGTAGAAGCATTCTCATATGTGGACAAATGGACTGTGTTCCTAAAAATAAGCCCCAAGACATGGGCAGATATTTGAAGGGGCAAAAAGGCCAACTTATTCTTGTTATCACAAAATTTATTGTTACTACAAGAAGCAAGTATCTAGGCGGTTCCAGTGGAAATGTTTCATACAATGTGCAAAATTTTGGTGAATCAAACAAGTGAACAAATGGGCATAGGAAGATTTCAAATTTTTTGTTAAAAAAAAAAAAAAAGGTTATTGCAAGAACATTGTACAGCAACAAAAGATGATCCAAAGGCATGCAAATCCAGTAGAATTTATCCATGAAACCAAATGGATCTATCAAGTAAATACAAAAACCCATCTGAGCACTACTAAAGTAAATCTTGCAGTCCATAAGTAACAATTAACAGTAAGCTTATTCACCGTAAGAAAGATGCAAAATTCTGCAACAAAGAATGAGTTATGGAGAAAACCTCTGTCGTAAATTCGCCCTGACTGTTGGAATCCACAGCAGACATGTCCTTTGTCTCAAACAAGTTATCAATCCCACCATTTTCAAAAAGTTGTTCTTGATTATTTTGAGACATACCAAAGAGTTCTTCATAGTTCTCGAAGTTCAAATCAAAGTCATCCACATTGAGATCTTCAAAAAGATCATTATCTTCACAGACTCCAAAGACTTTTGTATCAGGACAGTATAACTGCATTAAAAAAATAATAATAAATAAAAAATAATAATAATAATAATAATTTTTTCAAGTGATAATGGAAAAGAGAGCGCTTAGTTTACTATTATCATCTTTCTTTCTTTCTTTCTTTCTTTCTTTCTTTCTTTCTTCTTTTTTTTTTTTGGGGGGGGGTGGGGTTGGGAAGGTGTTTCACACTTTTTTTTATTTTTATTTTATGAAAAGGTTTTCAAAAGCTTAAAAACTGTTAGAAATGGAATAAAAAAATTTATTACTTCTTGAATATAACTGAACAGAATTAAGTGATAACTACAAGAGTCTTTTATCTGTCACTTAAAATTGGATCTAATAAAGGAAAATCTATTGCAGCATTGAACCACACCACACTATTTGTATAAGAAAACAGTCAATTTAGCTACATCCTCCGAAGATGCCACCAATGTGATTATGACACAATTAGCCATACGCCAAATTAGAACACATTCAGGATTTCAAGATTCTGGCGGAGAATTCAGGGATAACTTAAAAATAAGCAAAACTTAAAGTAGTTAATGATATAAGGAGCAAGAAATACACAAAGAAATACTCAAAACTATGAACTAGGACCAAGAAATACACAAAGATGTATTCAAAAGCCATTTGTCAAATCTATGAAACTAAACATATTTCTACTATCTGCAAAAATTACTGATTCCCGTTATTGTTTTCCATTAAGACGGCAAGTTTCAAAAGCATTACCATATTTTTTAATAACCAGATTATTTATCCACATAAAAAACATAGAGCATCAGTAAAATTTATGCAGGTAAATGCAAGTCATATCAGTTGTAGCAAGAAATGCAACAGATTTATGCAGAATAACAAGTTTAGGAAGTTGACCGGGAGAATATAGTGGCAGTCTACCAATGACAACATCTCAATGCAGTACACAGGCAGGGGACTAGAACCTACATAAATGGGAATGGGCTGAAAGATTCCATCCTCAAAGAAAAAGGTCTTTCACCACCAACAAAAAAATTTAAAAGAGAAGAAAAATAATTTACAAGAGAAGGAAAAAGGAGTGGTTAGAGAAGAGCCTGCCCCATGTACAACTGATTCCAGTCTCTCATGCAACCACTGAAACTGTTTGACTTTTAAGACGATCTGAAAACAAAAGGGAACAATCCAGAGAAAATGTTTATAGAAGGAATAGTTATGGTCATCCAGTCAGCCCCAGCATAGGAAATCTCTTCCATGGAAACCAAATTGGATTGTGGCCCCATCTCCCTGCATTTTTGCAAATTGTACCACAATGTTATTGGTAGACTGTCCTCAGCCCGTGCATTCAGTTCCTGAGATTTCCAAGACGAAAGTCTTTGCACCTCTTAGATTATAAATTATTTCCAAAGTGACAAGTCACCTTGATAGTTCTTGGATCCACAGACCCAGATGGCTGATCTGCAATGCATGGCATGGGGTTCGGTGCAGGCACTGAAGAGGATCCCATCGACATACAAAACTTATCAACATTTTCCACATCTTCCATTCCATTTGCAACAGCAAAATCACTCGTGCCGTCATTTTCAGTAGGCCCCCAAAAATTACTGATATTGTTCTCGTCGATGCTCATTAAACCCAATCCCTGTTCACAATTTGAATCATCTGCCGATGGGGAGTCACGAACAAATGACCAGATCCTAGAAGTTTCTGCTGCAGAAGGGCACCCAGAATAACAGTTAATTGTCTGCCTCTTATGTGCTGAACCCAAGGATGAGCTGCCATGTCCATTCCAATCACAATTTTGACAAAGCGATATGTTCTCTTCAAGACACCTAACTATGGCAGATTGCGAGTAGCATCTTTCACATAGAAGAGTCCTTGAATGGCGTTTAGAAAGGGCATTCGCAGAATGGACATTCCGGTCACAAGCCAAACATAAGCAAGCAGCATCAGACCGGCAATATACCATTGATCGTTGCTCCCCACAGAAATCACATAACCGACCCATTTTTACTCTTAACGTTCTCTTGGATCAGAACCCCAGCACAACCCACTAAGTTCTCACAAAACTCTTGTATGAAGATAATTCAACTTCCAGAAATCAGCTTCTTTAATGAACCATGATCCCAATAAATACCAAACAACCTTCAAAGGGTGTTATATAGATGCCAAAACTTGCCACTATGCCACTGCCGCAAGACAAATACAGAAAACAAAATAGAATTCAGTAAGGACAACTGAATTGTTTCAATCAGACTCAGAGAAAATACTTATATCATTAAAGTAGAACAAGACGAATATTAATCTCTAACGCTTTCATCTTCTTTACGAATGGCCAAGAAGGGTTGGCTACAGCTTCCTAGTCCAAGAGAAAAAGCCCAAGGAAAAACATTTGGCAATATACCCATATTTTGGAAAGTGATGTCGGCATCCATAGATCCTTCAAAAGTTCTTTTCTCCCTTAAATTCTTTTTTTAATCAAAAGTACAAATTCCCAGGGGAAGAATTCCCAAACACAACTTAAAGAAGAAAATTTTCCTTTAAAAAAAAAAAAAAAAAAAGAGAGACAGGAAAATGTACAACAGCGAGGAGGATCGCTTAAAAATTGAGTTCAGTAACAAAAATAAAAAGGAAAAGCAAACTATTAAGGTTCATAAATGTCCTTCTAATGCCCGACCTGATACCAACCTTAAGATACCTACAAGGTTCACTGAAATTCTTCTAACATCAGAGCTAGTATTCAACGTTTACCTTTTTTTCTTTTTTCTTTTTTTCTTTTTTCTTTTTTTCTTCCTGAAGATCAGAAAATACAAGCATACGAAAAGCAGAACAAAACAATTTCCAAAGTAAACACTAAAGGAAAAAAATAATAATAACACGAGGGAAATTACCTGTTGAAACAGATCCAGAAGTCCAGTAATCGCGTGAAACAAGCAGGAAGAGCACAAAGAGAGGGATGGTTGAAGAAGAGTTCTGTAGGAACTACAAAACGTTAGAACCCTAAATTGATATCCAGAAACTGAGAGCTCTGTTGGGGAATTTAAGATAAAAATGCTAATAGATGATGAGGTCGCCCACCACTGACCACACTATCTATCTATCTATCTACGCCTATTGCCTACCCCTTCCCATGAAAAGTTAGGTCCTCGCTTTTTCTAGTTTCACTTTTTTTTTTTGTTTTTTTTGTTTTTTTTTTGGGTGGGCGGGTTAAGATATTTCTAATTGCTTGAAAATGAGAGCAATCGTTAACTGTTACTTAAGGATAAGCTTATTTATATGTATCAATCCTCCACCTAAGCTCTTTACCAAAAAAAATCCTCCACCTAAGCCCTTTTTTTTTATTTCTTTTTTGGCCTTTTCATTCATCCATCCATGCGTGTGATGAGAAATAAATAAAATAATAATAAGAGAAAATGGTTTTAGTGGGAGAGTGTAGAGGCTGAGCCCAAACCCATGAGAGGCAAAATGACTCTCCTATCCTGATGACTGATTCTTTTGTGTGTTCTCACATTAGTCCTTGCATGATTCTCCCACACGGAACACTTCCCCAATGATAAAAAGGGAAAAAGAACCTTGTCTGTTTGCTTGCATTCTTCACGTTTAGGCACATGGAGTGGAATGTGAAAAGACACATTTGCTTTTGACAACCTACCCCAACGTCCCATGTATCTCCCATGTGTTTGGGCAAAGAGAATGTAAGTGGACAAGGTTCTTGCACCAAATCTTTCTAAGCAAGCAGTGTAGGTTAGTCTCTATCTCTTATCGCCTCAGACTCTCACCTATTTGTATTTGTGTTTATATGTGTATTGAACACTTTAGGTATGGTACTGTGTCAAAGTGATAATATGTATCATTTTGTTTCCACAAGTGTGTACCTTTCATGCTACCATTAAGAATACTTGGAGAAATATTTACAGGATTAAAAGGACACATGTCATCAAGAAAATTTGCATATGTTTCACTCAAGGGTAGGTGATAAGAGTTCTACACTCTTTCCTCTTCATCCCTATTAACAAACTATGTCTCATACTCCCCATTGGTTGACTCCCTGTTAGTTTAGGTTAAGAAAACCCTCACCTATTGTAATTTTGGGAACAATAATAAAAATGAGTATGTATACGAAAATTAAATGAACTAAAGGGTAATAATACTTTACAAATATCCGATGTAATAACGTAGGGTAATGATATTGTACATGTTTAATACGAATACTCCTGGATAAAAAAAACCTCTTTGTTATTGATTGAAATATATATTAAGGTAAAGATGCATATAAGATTGCTCCTAAGCAACTACACGAAGAAAAGAATCTCCCAACCCCCACTCCCAAAAAAAAAAAATTCACATAATCCAAGTTATTTAAACAACTTTACATTTATTACATTTACAAAATCTCCCATTTTCTCTCATTATTGTAATCTCATGAGTTGCCATTACAAATCCACTCTTTCTTTCGATTTGAATTTCAATTGGGAGGCATTTTGGGTTTTTTTTTTAATTTTTTAATAAAATAAACGTTGTTTTAAGAAGTATATCATGTTAACATGTATTATATGCAAATTATACATGTTTATTACAAAAGTCTTTAAAAACCATGTTTGTATCCATATCAATTAATAAGTAACAAGTATTTTTCAAATATATGCATATAATACGTATACTATACACGAACTTACTATGTTCTCTCTCCTAAACAACTAATGGGAGAAGGCTTCCCACATGATGAAGGGACGGTGGAAATCTTCCACACCACACCTATCACAATGTAAAAACTATTTTGTCAACAAAGACTCATGATCATGGGGAGAAAGTGTCAAAACAATGCATGCCGACATGATCAAGATGTGAAATGGGCTTTGTATCCTCACATTGTCAACCTATAAAAACGTATTCTCCCATTTTTTTTTTTTTAAGTTAATGGTACAAAGAATTCACAAATCTAGAAAATAAATTATGACAGAATGTTTCTTGTCCCGGATGTTGACTACATTACCACTCTCATTTCTTTATTTTTCCTCTCTCACGAAATGACCTCTTGCCTCTCTGTCTAGCAGCAGGACACACTCTTCTGAAAAGAAAAAAATTCTCTCCAACACCTACGACCATCCAACCATTCAATCACCCTTTAGTCACCCCAATAGTAAGTTGTGTAAAAACACAATCTTAAAAATGCACACAAGTTTATGAGGTTCGGCAGATTTACTATGTCACTGTTGAGATGAGATTCTGCTTCACTATCAATGGAAGATAGGGTTACAACGCTTATCCTCATACCTCTCAGTATTGCTTGAATTACAAAAAAAGAAAATCTCGCTACAAATATATAATGAAAAACCCTGATTCAAAAATTACAAAACTGCCCTCAAATAAAAAATTAGATGGGAGGTTGCGCCCCCTACACCCCCGCTATGCGGAGGCCTCCTGCCCCCTTGCAATCCCCATGGACCGTTTACTGGCAAGTGAAACCATCGTTCTATCCTATCGAGGCACCTGCACTAGTATCCATGGATTAAATTACGACGAAATACAAGACATTGTACCCCAACAATGGAGGCCAGAGGAGGGAAAATGAGTGGGGCTGCTGATGTAACCTCCACCGACATCATAGATACATTTTATAAAAACTAAAGAGCAACTGTGGAACGTAAACAAAAGAGTACCCGTAAAGTAGAACCGACAAAACAGTTAAGCTTTTGGCACACTCACGAGCCGACGAAAACATCCTTACCCAATTAACACATGACACGTCAATGATAGTTGTATGATCAAGGTCACATGTGGAAAAAGCGTTTTCTTTACGCTGATACCCTTTTTGATATTTTTGAATGCAGTTAACCTTCACACTGCACACTTTTTCTTGTGGGTATAAAGTGAGGATATTTTAGTAAAACAAATATTACCTAACGTGTACGGACGAGTGGTGTTGCCATGATCTGGTTCATAGCCTAATGGAAGGAAGTCTTGCCCCATTACGACTCGTGCTGGCTGGTTATAGATTTGAGTTAATAATCCCCACTATTCTTCATTGTTCCTGTGGAAGCATTGCTTATCGTATAAGGGATTCGTCGTATAAGGGCTTTGGCCTAGGGCTATGATTACCATGATAGAGCACCCTTTTCTCCATTACCTAAAAAAAAAAAAGTACTGATGAGTGGCAACATGCATGGATCTTGGATTTGATCATTCCATATTGAATTTGGATCTACTGCACATACGTGTGAGGATTCAATACCTGTTCTTTTTGCTTTCATATATAACCCTACTCAAGCACAATTAGGGGTGTCAATTTGTGGCCCGAACCGGGTAAACCGACCGGGACCGACCGTTTAAAGACCGGCCCGGCCCGGACCGTTTATTAAACGTGTCGGGCTTGAGCCCGGCCCGTTTATAAATGGTCGGTCTCGGTTTTGCTACTTGAACCATCGGGCGCCCGACCGAGACCGACCGAATAACGCCCGACCGAGACCGGCCTATTGTGCACCGACTTGGCCCGACCCTTTAATGATTGTAGAATACCTATTTTACCCCCCAAATTAAAGAATAAAAACTAAAAAGTAAAGACATGTTCACATTTTAAATAATGGTTATATTTTGTATCATTTATTGATTTATTGTCATTTTTTTGGGCTTGCATAAGTGGGCCGGAATATAATAGCACATTTTAAAGAGGGCCCGTTTAAAAACCGGTTAAAGCCCGTTTAACATTAAACATGTCCGTAGCCCGGTTAAGGCCCGACTAAAGCCCGATTAAGATGGCCCGATTATAACCCGAGACCGACCGACCGAATATAAAGTGTACCATGCCCTCAATAACTAAGCCCGATTAGTTAAATGGGAGGACACGGTGTAGCCTTTGAAAGTCTTCAAGCCCGATTAAGCCCGATCGAAACCGAACCGGCCCGACCGGTTGACACCCCTAAGCACAATGATGAAGGCTGCCATCGAGTGATTGATGCAATGTAATCGGTAGGAAAAAAGGGAATGAATATAAAATAAAATCTCTATGCTTCTCTTAATATGGAAACATTTAAGATGTGTTTGGTAACCAAGAGAAGAAAAGAAAAAAGTACAATTTCTATACTTTTTTTTTTTGTGAAGAATTTATTTTTGCACTTGGTATGTCTTCACCCAAGAAAAGATTCACCTTTAAAATTCAAAATTTCTCTTGGAAATTGTAAAGTTTCTTTTGCTCCAAAAAAAAATCTTATAGAAAACATAAGAATACATGAAAAAATATGAAAATATAATGAAACAAAAAAAGAATGATTACATAATGATTTCCTATGTGTCTATCTCTCTTCTAAAATTCAAAATTTTTGATTTTTTTTCTTTTCTTTTATTTTCTTCTCTTGGTAACCAAACATACATACTCTTTTTATTTTCTCACCATTTCATTTATTTTCTTCTCTTTTCTTTTCTTTTATAGATTCTTTTTTATTTTCTTTTCTTCTCTTGGCTACCAAACATAGCCTTAGTTCTCGCCAGAACTCTTCTTAGTAGCTCAAAAAGTTTGATGACATTCTACCCAAAAAAAGTTTGATGACATGTCGAAAGTAAAATAATTCATCCTCCATACTTGTAAGTAGAGGATATAATTTTGTTGGGCAGTGCTTTCAAAGTTTTAATTTTTTATTTTTTAACGACAGTTTTCCTTCAACTGCAATTAATGGAGAATCCTTTGTCTGAGGCCTTTCGAGTATAAGGTAATTATCAATCCTATACTATAAGGGGCATAAATTGGCAGACATTGATGGTTACATTATTCATTCACAGTGATTTTTCCCTCTCTTTTTCTCTTCATTTTCCTTTATTTTAATTTTACTTGCAATCAAATGGAACCAATGAGATTTGCCGTGCAAGGATTCTATATGCCACCTGGAATTCTCCAAGCATGGGCTGGCCCAACAATCCTAGCTGACATGGGAAAATCAACACGAGCTTTACCTCCAACTGGCAAAAAAAACTATTTTTACCTTGATGTCAAGGTTATAATCTCTCTCCTCCCACGATGGGGCAAATAGACATAGGAAGGCACTAGCGTAAGTAATTCAATTTGTCCACAATCTTTCTTTCTGATTTAAAGTATCAAAAATACTCTTATAATAAGAAGTCGTTATTGCATAACCCAATAAGAATTGATCAAAGGAAAGAAAATCTAAACCTAAAAGTATCAAATGTGAGACAGATCTTTTATTTATAATCCTAAATTACATCTATAGCCGAAAGTACAATATATTTTTTCCATAGAAAAATGCAACTGTGCAATTGAGTAAGAGTTTTAAAGAACAAAAGGATATATCTTTGTATAACCAACGAAGGTCTTATATGACACATAAGGGACAAAACTCATTTCAAATAAGACAAAAACACATCAAGGAAGGTAACTTTATTGTTATCCAAAATACTTCTATTTTACTATTGTATAGGTTTCGAGTCAATAGCATTACCCAAAGGGCAAAACTGTCTTAGTGCCAAGTTCACTTAGAGGGTGTTAAATGAACTTGGTACGAGCCATAAACTCAAACGTTCTAAGTTTGACTCCCATTCGGTACATCTTGGGTCACTCACATAGGGGTGTTTATTGCTCTTCAATGTTTTCAGTGAAAGATGAATAGTTTTCATTTAACCCTTGTATGACCCAGTGCATGCGATTGTGGGGTCAGTATGGGCGCATGTGATTAGTCAGGCCGAAGGCTTGTATACCCATCGTTAGCAAGAAAAAAAAAAAAAAAACCTGGAGGGTGTTAAACGATTCGATTTTAGTTTAAATGGTTCAATTCATTTAGAGTGTAATAAGTTAAAAAAATCAAAATCAAACCATTTATTAAATCATTTTGATTTCCCAATTCTTAGATCGTTTTAATTTTATGATTTTGATTATGGCTTTGTCATCTATGTTAGACAATAGTTTTTCTGAGTGATCTATAAACAATTTGTTAATGGTTCTTAAATAGTTTCAATCTCAATTTTGTGACTCTCGAACTTGAATTCAAATCATCGATATAATGATAATTTATTAAATTATTTCTTTTTTTAATACAAGAACAAATCATTTATTAAACGATTTCATTTAAACATTTTCAAATACATTTTGACATGCTAAGTAAAACCTAAAAAAAAAAAAATTCCGATGTAGATTTTGTTGGGTTTGCCTTTTGTCATACTTCCCTATACCAAACAGGACCACCACCCTCCTTAAAAAAAAAAAGCCAATGTAGATTTGGTTTGAGAATATCAGGGATCTCGTGTCGATCTTTTCTTTCTTTCTGTCCCTATTCAAACAGGAATCCCACATTCCCACTACGCTTTTTAGTTTTTCAGGAACTTCTTTTGATTTCTTTCCATGTCAAGTTTTCAACGGCGGAGTTCTCTCTTTTGACCTTTTTGTTTTTTTTTAGTGGAAATCCTTAACCCTACCCTTTCCCACTCTTGCCGACCCTTTTTTTTTTGGCCTTTTTACCTAAAAATATATTAAAAGAACTTGAAAAAATTATAATATTACTTAAAATTAGATTTTACCATACCAAATTACGCGTCCAATCTTTCCTTTTGAAGGCTTTTCTAGCAAAGGGCAACCACCCTTTCCTCCCCTAGGAGGCATGGATCATGGAATGGGTCGCTCTCTGGGTTGCTAAAATCGGCAAAACAGGTTGGGAATCACCTAATTCAGATTAGAGTGGATGATCACTGATTTTGATTCTTGATGACTTGATATGGTTGATCCTCGATAAAAAAACGCTAAAATGGATGACTCAGTTAATGAAAGAGAAAATGGGGGGAGAAAAGTGTGGAAAAAAAATATCAAAACACCATATGATGGTGAGGGAGGGGCATTGTTTTAGATAGCTTTGTATTAACCAACTATTTGAGTAATTTCCCAAGAATCTAATTCTAAATCAGCATTGGAGTTTCTTCGCCATTGGTGATCAAATGATACTATCTCATCCCATTCTCAATTTAATCCAATCCATCATAACTAAAATTTTAACCTTCCATGTAATGACAACCCCCGCCTTCAATTTTATATCCATAGACCCCCTCAATAGTCTGTGCATCCTATTGTTATAATTTTTTGGTAGCTCACTTTACCACATGGTAAATTCTGATTATACTAAAATTTGATATGTGAACAAAAAACCTTAGATCTATGTATTCAAAAATTTATCAGCCCCATCAAATATACAACGGTTCCATTTGGTTGCAATGAGAATTTAAAGAGAAGGGAAGTGAAATTTTCATACTTTAAAAAAAATATTTATAATTATTACCCCTTATGATTGTATAAACTACTTAATATTTTTAATTATATTTACATATTTTACACAGGAGAGGGATAGATATGCCGCCGATATCAAGTATGCTAGCGCATAGCACCAATAGGATCATATGATGGAGTATCATTCAAGTAAGATATGAGGCTCATTTCAAAAAAAGGGAAGAGAGAGAGAGAGATAGACACAATGGATACTAACAAACTTGATATCGGCACCAAACTATTACCATATTATAACAAAGGATTTTCGATGCAAAGTAATGAGAAATTCAACCATATCTGGAATTTTTTTTTTTTGGGTAAAACCATATGGAATGATTTGAAGTTCATGTTAAAGTTTTAATGATTATATATATATATATATATATCACTTTCTTTCCCTTTAATTCCAAACATAGCCTAAACGTTCTAGAATTCCCCTAAAGTATGATGACTAGAAATGCTCTAAATATAAGAAATTTGGTTGAAAAACAAGAAATTGTAACCATTCCTCAATTGGTTGGTGTGGTGCTCTGTCGACAGAGTGCAGAGTCCCAAGTGGGTTCAACTCTTCTGTTTTCTCCTTGTGGGATGTAAGGCACTCTCTTTCCACATTCCCAAAAAAACAAAAGCACACTCTTTCCCCTCCCCCTCACCCTCCCCCTCCCCCTCCCCCTACCATTTTTCTCGTGTTAGTAGCTGTAGTTAAAAGTCCCATTAGGCAATTAGATATGATAAACCCAAAAAATTAAAAAAGAATCGTTCAATTAATAAAAATATCATGTCTTCTTAACTTTACACTAAGGATAAGGTTTTCCTTCCCTATGTGTGAAATCAATGGCCATTATTGGTCATAAATGTGTACCACCCACCCCAATTTAAGAGTGGTCAAAAGTACCCCCACTATTTTGCAACATCCTCTCTATACCATTTTGTTGATGTATATATTTACCTATCCTAACATGCAAGTTAGAGGTTATAAGTGAAGCAATAGCGAACACATTCAAAGGCCTCCGTCGAAGGAGAATCCCAGCGTGGCTACAGGAAAATTGCTCCCTTCCATAAATTAGTAACATTTTACATCCAATCAAACAAACACTATATAACTTTTAGTGAGATTCCCTCATGGGAACGCTCAGATCAGAGTCAAGGCTATGTTTGGTAGCCAAGAAAAGAAAAAATATTAAGATATATGATGGAGGTACCTATTTCACATAGATATGCAGTTAGGGTGAGAGGAATGTTTAACTGGTACAGTAACTACTTGTGTACAGGACTTCACATTTTCATAATTTATGTTGTTTTTTCCATTTAAAAAAGGAAAAATCCAGTAGATGGTTATCTGAAAGATCGGGGGCAAAACCACTCCCAACAACTCCACCCCCCCCCCCCCCCCTCCCAACCCGGTTTTCCCCCATATCATATCAGCAAGCTCCTTATGTAGGAAGAAAGTGATGAGGCGTGCATTTTCTTCCTGATGTATGCAAGACCAAATAGGGGATGTTTGGACAACTACTCATCAATATATACAATAGAATACACAAACAAATTGCCGAAGCACACAAATGGCAACCGATTGTTTACAAAATCTACCTGTTCCAAGCTTGAACCACCTGGGAAACACACCTACAAAGCCTTATTATCCTCGCACGTCCAGCTTTAAGTCTGTCAACTGCAACTATAATTTCAGGTGACAGTGAAAATGATGATGACACTGGTGTTTCCACTCCATGGATGTTAGTTGATACATGAGATGGGACGACATCAGAGGGATACACCCCGCTGCACCAAACCGGGTGATCAGATAGGATTATAAGACACTGTACCACGAGAAGTCCAGAAATAATGGATAGATTTTTCTCATTATAGAACTAGACAACAGCACAAATATCAGAGATATTCATAAGGTTTACCTGAGTGGTACAGAGATCCATGTTGGGCTATACACATTTATCACCCGCCCCCCCCCCCCCCCCCCCAAAAAAAAATGTCCCAGTTTTATCGGATGTCTTCCCAAAAAACAAGAAGGAAATGTTTGAAAGCAGCACTCTTATAGGCCACCCAACTGACATCCAAAGCAATATAGATAATCATAACCAGGTGTAACTCCCAAAACCCAACCAAATATAGCAAATGGGCCATATAATCCCAACCCCAAAAAACAGTGGCCGGACCAGAATATGCTTGACCGTCGGTTTGGATTCCTCCCCTCCCCCAACAGGGGGTGAGGGAACCAAGCACAACCAAACTACCCGATGGAGAACCTTTTATCCTATACTCCCAAAGTCTAGGGTAAGTCCAGAGCCTCCGTTCTCCGGTAAATAGGCACTCAAACTGATGTGGATTCTAGGCTTCAGAAAAAAGAAAAGCTTTGAGAGAAGCTGGGAGGCAGTCGACAAAGAATGAAAGCTTGAGTCAGGTGGGTCAGGTATAGTTGTAGGGCAAGTAGAGACATGACGCTTGAAGGCAAGTCTGGAAATCAAATTAGTCCCTGATCAGTCAGTCGGAAAGTTAAAGCAGTCTCCGTCTGTTGACAAGAAGAATGGAAGGCTTAGAAGCCCACGGAGCGGCAAGAAAAGAGAGACAGTTGGAGGCTAAATCAACATCGAAGACAAAGCCACATGGGGCGAAGACCTTATAGTAGTTAAAGAATGGAGTCACTACTGACGTAAAATAGGAGCACCTGGCTCTGTCCATTCACAAGGACTCGTTTCTATGTCCAAACATCACACGCCAGCAGATGTGGTCACCATCATAGGTACTCGAGATATGTACCCCAAAGGTTATTCCACACACAGATATTAGTATCAAGATCCTACCAATGTTCATCCAGATTATTGGACGACAACATTATCCTAGATGTAACACATAACGTGGTCCATCTGCATATCCAATGACCTGCAAGTGCAAACTGTAAACCAAGAGGTGGAGGAGGCTACCCACAGAAACAAGTATGCCTTCATGTTAATAGCTTCTTGAACCAGTATCTTCAATCATACACAACAGGCAAACATTATGAATATTAAGCCAAAATAAGGGAGTAGTTATGCTACAACATTTTAAGCAGGTTACATGCCAGCTTTTGAGCAAGTAAAGACTGATATCATATATTCATCCCACCCCCACCCCCACCCCAAAAGAAAAAAAAGAAAAAAAAAGGGATATCATATAGAACTTACCAATTCAAATAAGTCATGTCAAGAATCAGGATCACCTTCATACCAGTCTTGAAATGGATGAAACAAAGACGCAAATTGAGCTGTTTAGCTGCAAAAAATAAGCCACAATGAAATTTGCTTCCACATTCACACTTTTATTTTTGTACAAAACACCCCCACCCACCCATGAAGTAAAAGAGAAAACTCAATTGGCTTGGAAATATAAATAGAAGCACAAAGCATATTGAAATTTCCATAATTTTTTCACAAACTTCACATCTAATGCATTTTCTGAATGGAAAGCAATTCAAGTACTCTTCTAAGGCATTTGCTGAATCAAGTGCAATTCAAGTACAGAACCATCAGCGAGTTCAACTGAATTGTCAAAGCTGACAAGAATGTTTTGTAAACTGTACCTAGCAGTGTAAAACCTTGGACCTTGGGAGTTAGGAGTTGACTTGGGTAAGTCGAGCACAAGAGTCAGTAACATGGACCTCAAATCAGGTAAGATGTTAATGGGCACTAATCCAGGTAATATGAGAATTTCTTTTTTTTTTTCTTTACTTCTTTTTATTTGTACCAGATATTCTGCTTATTCATTAACCCATGCTGTTCTCTATTAGTTCAGCCCAAATCCCTCTAACAATACTGCCCTGCATTAACACTCTCCCCAAACCAAACCTAATAACTATAATAAAAGAAGCTGAATATTTCCTAGCCAGAGTCTGGAGATTTCATTACTTGTTTATTAAGCTTCCATGAAATACCCAGCCTACCAAGCCACCCCTGATGTTTCAACCTCTTCCAAATTTAACTTCAACCATGTAACCTAATTCAATCTCAAACCCTAGATTCCATCACTTAACTGGTGCTTTGGGGAGACTTTCAAACTTTATATTGACATCCACTTATTTCAATCTTTTTCCATCTGCCCCATATATTTGCCATATAATTCTACCAAGTTACATCCTCAAACTAGAACTGTAACTTTACATATTACACTTTTCCCAATTGACCTTTAACCTAATTTATCGCCTGTTATAATTCACCTAAAAACCTTTTCCTTTGGTTATCAAACTCAATCCTCTTGACCTCAAACTTTTCTTACATTTATTAATTACCTATTTTGCATAGTTATACCCAAATGTTCAGAAACCTAGCAATTTCAAAGAAAACCATGTTTTATGATGTCCTTCAAAGTGAACATGAAACAAAACCTTTGTCCCAAGCTGGGAAAGAAATGGAACGAGATGAAAGAGAATTATTTTACCACAGGGAGAGTAAAAACTTGTCTCGACTAGATCTGGAAGCTTTATCCGAGCAGCCTGTACTTCTTCAATCACATCTAACAAATTACCCAAAAGAGAACTGGTAATCTGCACAAACAGAAACAGATGTGCTTAATAAAGATGCTTTCCCCTTCTTTCATTCACATTAAGATCATTATTACAAAATGATAACTGGGAGGCAGTCATTTAGTCATTTGAATGAAGAACAAACAGGAATACTCTCCCTCACACAACACAACAAATTGTTTACAGAAAGAATCACAAGAACAACAGCAGTAACAGTACATCCACAGATAAAAATTAAGTTGTGTTTGTAATACTGCAGGGATATTATTTTCAGTGCCCTGCGCCCCTGCGGTAGTGATTAGTTAGCCTTCCATTATGTTTCTAACTTGGGTAGTCTTCTAATAGCTGCTATCATATTCTTCTTTTAGTTCTCTACTACCACATATGGACTGGTCTACTCCTTGTGCTATTGCAATTGGATTTCTCTTATCTACAGAGGCAGTATGGGGGACTGGTTATCATATGGACTCTCTCTTGCCTGATAGTCTTCTCTCCTTCCCTTCTTCCTCTTCTCTCCTTGATTGTTGCTGCTGGTTCTCTGTTTCTGATATTGTCACAAGGTATCAGAGCCTTCTTAATCAGTGGTAGCAACTCTCTCTATCCCTTTTGAGAGGCTCTGCTAAAGATTTCTCTTGTGTAGTGTGCAGCCACCCTTTGCTGCAACTACCTACCATGAACTATGAATATCTAGTTTATATCGATGAAAAAACTAGCTTCTTCATCTGTTGTGCTGTCTATTAGAAGACTACCTAACTTAAAAACACAATAGGAAACTAACTAATGAGTATGCAGTGGACTGACAAAAATACCCCTGCGGTATGAGTGTATTACAAACACAATTTAACAAAATGATCATAACCATTATTATATGATTATAATAACAACAGACTGAAGCTGTTAAACAAGAATTATAAAATAAATAAACAAAGAAAATAAGTATAGATATTCCACATTCCAAAGAAAATGTCTGGCAAGAAAGAACTGTTACTTGTGTTTCTTCAGCCAAACATTTAGAGCCGCTCCTCTTGTCAGTTGCCTCAGCATTGAACACAAATGCGAAGGCTGTGCAAGCATTAATACTTGGAAAGGCCTAGCTTGACCAAAAAGGTATCTGTTATTGAAGTATAGCACCAATTAATGAGACAGAAGCTCTAGGCAATGAATGACACACTACCTTTATGATGTTTGTATCGTTCAATTTGCTCACAGCAACTATACTTGAAATGGGGTGGACAATTATTGTCAAACTGTTGGATATCAACCAAGAAAATATACAAGAATTATGCATAGTAAAGTTAAGCACAAATTTCTCAACAGATACACGAACAATTATGAATCAGTAAAAGGAAGCAACCTTTGGAAGAGGAAATTGTGGTAATTGAGAGCAATGTTGTGATGACCACTCTCATTCCACTGGTCATCCACACTCCATGGCTGATTTAATGCAAGACAAAGAAAACAGATCTCAGTCTCTTATGAGTTATGACATATCTATTGTATTCTGACACCCCAAAAAATAAAAATTTACAGAGTTACAATAGTGAACCTGCATGTCCTGACGAATAAAACTGCAACATTTTCTCTTCTTCAGATAATCATTAACTATAGCTACGGACTCATCATAGCTCAGTTCTCCTTTTATGTGACAAGAATCATGGAAGCATTTAATAATGGACTTTATTTTTTCATCTAAGTCTCCAAGCTCCTTCTTCATTGTGATTACTTTATCACGAGCTTCCTGAAAAAGCAGTTCAACAACCACATTAACAATTCTTTGTATGGAACTAACACATGGATTGCATAGTCTGGAACTAGGGGTATGTGTTGCAGCTAAACAAACACATGGATGTTGCACTGGTTTGGGAATGGGGATCTGGTACAGGGCAGTTTTTAGGAATCAGATCCACTTGCCCCAGAAGATCATGATACAGTATGTCTCAAAAAATGGATATGGGTACAGAGACTCAACTAAGATATTTTAAAAGAAAAGGGATTCAATGTTCCAATAAAGGTGGTTAATGTATCAAGAAAAGGGATTAATCTTCTTCTTCTTCACAGCCCTGTCCAAGTGACTGACTTTTGGAAGCATGTTGGACACAGATCCGTATCAATATTGTATTGTGTTCACTGCACTCCATGGGTACATGAGGTGTCTGGGTGACAAAGAGGAAACTATAATTGTAGTCCCAAATTTAATCATATGGATAACTAACTCTAACATGAAAAATGAGAGAGAGAGAGAGAGAGAGAGAGAACAGACAGTTTAGGCATCAACAATGTACCTCATTTTTGCCATTAACAGATAGTGATGTTAAATGAGTTCCCTCGGGTTCAGCACCTCTAACACCAGGCATAAAGAGATAATGCAAAGAACATAACTTCCAATTTTGAAATTCCTGAATCCCTGATTGCAACAACCGTAACCTCTTCTGGGTTATCTCATGCTTCACACGCATTAATTGCAACTTTGCCTGTTCATAAACAAGCATCTGTTGCAAGCATCTTGCTTCAGCTACCCTGCATCATCATTAATTAATCAATGTTAATCTGTGTCAAAATAAAGCAGCTATCACTACAACAAAATACCATCCAATTTCAAAAACCAGAAAACACTGAGAATATCACCTTTTCTGCTGAAAGTTTCCCAGATGAACATGAGTTGTCCAGGCATTAGCAGTAAGCAAGCAAGTCACTAAATATTTAGCCACTCAGGGAAGCAAAGTAGTCATAAAAAAAAAATCTGCTTGAATTTTTCACAATATAATATGATGAGCTAATTTAGCAGACCTGAAACTGGATGACAGCACAAAGCTTCTCATACTTTTTAGCCTTCTGCAGCTGATCCAAAATATCTTCCAGAATGTGAAGCTATGCATCAGAAAACAAAATAAAATATAACAAATAAATGCATGAGAACCATTGAAGGGTATTAATATCCCAACAGCTTGGATCCTTATTTGAATTTCTCAGCCCTAACAATCTGGGTCAGCCTTCCTAACATAGAATGTGATTTTCATTAATGACCTTAGTTTCAATGAATAAAAAAAGAAAAAAAGTACATAAGCTACAGAAATAGACATACCATATTATCGTTAGCTCTGAATGTTTACAAATAATTTTAAACACAAACAAACACCATGTCCTTCAAATGACGTTTAACAGAGAATATCAAACTGGAAAAATAAGCATACCTGCAATAAATTAAGCTCATGTCTTGATTCAGAAAGCAGCTGTTTCATAGCCCCATACAACTTTGAGAAAACCTAGAAGATAGACTCTGAAATTATATTGAACTAGAATTCACAAATATCACATGTCTGCTAAGCAAACAAGTTTTAGACAACAGATACTCCACCAAAGCAGCAGGTAATGTATAGGTCACATACCTCAGAGGAAAGCTTGGGCACTCTGTCAACTTGATTCCTGTCCACTTCATTTTCTATTACAATTAAATGCTCTGAAGAAAACTCTGGTACACTACCATCCATTTCAAGTACTTTTGGGCTCTTCTGAGTCCTGCCAGTTTCTTCTACCTGGATATTTTCCATGAGAATAACATCTTCACTTTTTCTTTTTCTTCCAGAATTCTCAACACATGTGGGTAATAATTGCTGTAAAATATGCAGATCCTGACGCGAACTACTATGACACTTTTGGTTTGAATAATTAACTAATTTAGGGGAAAGGGTGTCTTTCCCAACACAGTACTGCATCCTGTTGGTATATGGAAAATTAGAAGCCTCTTTCAAGGAAGGGGTTTGTGCCATCTGATCAACCAGAACCTGCATGTCAACAGAGCTAATATCTAGTTAGTACCATTACAAGAGAGGCTCTGAAAATGAACCCAGCAACAATATATTAATAAGCCCAAGGCAGATCCATAAAAAACACTAAAAGGAGATCAGGACTGAACATTAGTAAACACATGACCTTTGGAAATGGTGTAGTTGTAGCCTTTTCAAGCACATATGGAGAAGTAGACTCATATAAAGATTCTTTAAGCTCTTCCTCAGATAGTTTATCTCTAAACATGGAAAGGTCTGTCCCTGTTCGATGGTTCCTGACTAGATTTCTGGACTGGGAGTTCAGAGCAGCATTAAGTTGTAAGGCTGTAATGTTTCCTGATTCGTTTTGCAGATCATGAAAGAGTTGGTTATCACCCATCCTTTTCAATTTAGCAACATTTACTGAACTCCTACTATTGTTCCCAATGATGGGTGAGGCAGATTGTGATCTCTTCTGCTTGAGCAAGGAACCGAATCCACCAAGTACAGGAGTCAGATAACTGACATCTTTTTTAGTCTCAGGAGTCAAATGACTCACATTGGCAGCAATTAATCCTGAATCTACTACATCTTGTCCACTGCTGCGACCGAGAAGCATGTTCCCTTGATCCTGCTGCTTCAAAGCCCTTGAAAGGATGCCAGCGTGTTCAGGTGATGCAGAGAACTTATCAGATGTAACAGTTAATTGTTTTTTTGCATTAGCATCTTCTGTAATATCTACTAATAAGGAACCAGGTCTAGAAGTAATGAAAGTTCCTTCAACGGAATCGTGAGATGCCAAAGGATGCTCCTGCATTTGCTTTCCAGAGCTTGAAAATTGAAAAGGTGATGCAGAGAACTTATCAGATGTAACAGTTAATTGTTTTTTTGCATTAGCATCTTCTGTAATGTCTACTAATAAGGAACCAGGTCTAGAAGTAATGAAAGTTCTTTCAACGGAATCGTGAGATGCCAAAGGATGCTCCTGCATTTGCTTTCCAGACCTTGAAAATTGAAAAGGTGACACTGCCACTGTCATTACCTTACTAGGCTGATCACTGCAGAGCACATTGTTAGATATCTGCTCCTCAAATTCTCCATCATGCACAACATGTACATCCTTTTCAGCTTGTCTAGGCATCATGCTAACGTTTTTAGATGCCTCACTCCCATGTGCATTCGTATTAACTGTATCCCTCTGTGCACTGTTCTTCTGAGCACTATATAGCAAATGCCCTTCTAAAGCAGTAGCAGAAATTTCCAGTTTCTTTAGTTTAAGATTTTCGCTATTTTCACCCAAACCAGTAGCCTTTGCAGCCAGTTTACAATTATTATCAAAGAATTTTGGTTTCAAAGTGTCAAATCCATCTTCAACAGTAACAGAAGTATCAAGAAACTTTAATTTTGAGATGCTTTTCTCAATAGAAGTTCCAATTTTTCCAAGTCCTCTTCTATCATTCTCTAAAGAGGAAGAATGATGCTTCTGATCAAATGGAATAGATGATTGCTTACTACCCGGTGAAACAGTTCCATTACAAAATAATTGTCTTCTTTTGGCACATAACAAGGACACAGACCCAGCCAATGGAGATTCACATTGTCGATCAGAGATCTGTAGTGTCGTGGGAGTAAGACTTCCATAATCAGTAGGTCCTTCCATCCTCAAGGCTCTCAGACCATCTAAAAATCCACAATCACGATCTGCGATCAAATTGACATCCAGTGTTTTACTTGGAGATTTGGAGGTGGCACTGTTACAGGCACCAACTTCCGATATCAATCCCCTAGCTTCAAGAGCGTCTCTACCAGGCCCTTTATTCATGTATAAGGGCATCTCCTGCAAGTGATGGAACACGTTAAAATAGGCTACAACCTTAAATATACAAAAACAACATGCTGAAGAACATCTTGACATGGTAACTAGAGGAAATCATGACATTCAGAAAGGATTAAAATGCAACCAAAAGTGACCAGCTCTCATCAAAAAATTATAATGATGCTGAAATTAAGTGATGCAGCTGCTAAGCTGTGGAGAAGGAGAGACAACTCTAGTCTGTGTATGGATTTTCTTTAGTAATTACGAGTCTGGTTGTGGGTTAGTTTAGGAGTTAGTTTGTCAATTTAAATGTTAGTTGGTGTCCTAGAGTCAATAGGAATTAAGTTGTAGTTTTCCTTTAGTTTATGTTAAGTTCTAAGGAGTCTAGTTATAATAGAAGAGGTTTTATTTTTTTAAGTTTTTTATTGGTCAATTAAGTAGTTAGTTTGAATAATAGTTAGTTTAGGATATTTCTAGTCATGTTAGGAGTTTGATTTTGAGAGTATATATATATATATATATACTGTCCTACTATCCTACTATTACATAAAAGTACAAACTATCTTTTTTAGTATGTACTTATCTCTTGGCAAATCCCCGCTCATCTCTCCTCCTAAAAAATCCAATCTTGGTTTCAAACTCCTCTCCCACTATATTCTCTCTTTCATATGTCTCATCCATCCCCTACCAATAGGAAATATGCTATTTCATTCACATAGACTCTCTCACTCTCTCTAACACACCACTCCATCAGTCCATCCCTTACCAATGGGAAACCTACTCTCTCTTTCCATGTCTATCATATCTCTCCAATAGGAAACCTTCTATGCTCTCTCATTCTCTCTCACATATTTCCATCCCCAACTTTATTTCAATGAAATAGGGTTTCTTAGGGCCAGTTTGATAACGTTTCAAGAAACGCGTTTCTGCCATTTCTATGTCCAGAAACTGCAGAAACGGAACAAAAAGTGTTTGACAAAACTGTTTCATTTCACTTGTTTTTAGAAATTGAAATTGAAATTTCTACCTATTTATGGTTCTAGAAACGCCCCAGACGAAACAAGTTCAACGTGTTTCTGTGTTTCTGGAAACGAGTGAAGGGCACATTTTTCACTTTGTTGCCCGATAAAAGTGCTAAAAAGGTTCCAACCGTGTCTCACGCTCATCTTCTCAAGCTCAGCAATGGAGGTACTCCTCTACAACTCCATGAACAGCAGAAGGACTTCTGCAACTCTCGTGAACACTCTGCTACTCCGGTGAACCCTCTTACGACTTCTACAACTCCGACGAACCCTCTTGCGACTTCTACAACCCTCTCCAACTCTGCCACTCCCGTGAACCCTCTCCAACTTTGAAACTCATTTGCGACTTCAACTCTGCAAGATCAAGCTTCGGTTTCCACCTTCGCTGCTCTCCAATCCTCTGCAAGGTATGCCCCTATTCTTCCCAAGAGCTATTGAACCCTAAAATACATCTCATGAAAGGATCGACCTTCGTTGCTCTCTATGGTTGCTAATGTGTGCACGAATAGCCATAAACCTGTTGGTTTTTTGAACCTACTCTGCAAGTTTGGTCGATCGACCGTGATTTCCATCATCTTCGACTGTCGATTTGGAAGATCAAGCTTCTTTGCATTCTGTGCTGTCGTTTATTTGCTACAAGAACAGTAATTTTTTACCCTTTTATGATTTTAGCCCTAAAATAAGGTGATTTTCATATATTAATAAGGGGTTCAATGTGCTTCGTTTTCTTCCTCTGACCTGATATATCTGCTTGTGTCTTTCACTTCAACCGCGGCTTTAGCATTAAACTCGGTACGGTGCCCTACTCTTTTTCTTCCCTATTTCCTCTGAAATTTAGGAAATCCAAATTTGTGTTGCTTTTTTTTTTTTTTTTTTTATTGCACAAATTTGTGTTGCTCGCTGATGATTATGGATGATATATGGGTGTTGGTGCCTTATTTGGGCCTCTGTGATGCTGAATTTCAGTGGAAGGTACCTCTGCCTGCAGGAAATGTTTCCAGGAACAGGCTTTATCAAACACCTTAAATTCTGTTTCTGTTCCCAAAAACGGAAATTTATATTTCTGCCGTTTCTTGACACAGAAACGGCAGAAACGTTATCAAACGGGCCCTTAGATTCCAAACCTATATGTTCTCAACTGAATGCTTTCCTATAAGCAGACAAACTCTAATCGCTCTCACTCATGCTTGCAAACGCGAAGCATAATATGGCACCGAAAGCTTTCTCATAAGCATACGAACATCTAACTTATTGAGCCTCACTCATCTACCACATCTCATTATTTTGAACCCCATTAATATGATTTCCAGCCTCTTTTCATTAAATTTTATGCTAACCAGAATTCAATTGAAAACCTCGGTTAAACAATTTCCTAGAAAATAAAAAAAAATAGATGGTTCAAACAATTGCTCGTGGGCTTTGAAGCACTTTGAGCCAATATCAAACCGAACTAACACCATGTGTGCATGACAGTCCATCTATCCAAGTAATTCTGGTTTTTGAAACAGTCTTGGAATACACAAGTGAAGGACACGAAGAAGTTAAGAGCTATTGCTTCCATATGTTTTTTCCCCAATCAAATGCTTTCTTGAATTTTTTGTGGCATGAGATGAAAAAGGGAACTTGGACAAGAACTTGGTTTCGTATAGATTTAACATATCGGTGACATTCTCTTTTAAATATTTCAATCATGGGATATACTTTTTTAATTTTTAGAATTTGCTAATCCTTTTAATGATCTAGCTCAAGTACAACATCCTTTGAACCCGGTGCAAATACTTTCTCATTATCAGTGAAGGTAGCTAAGTTTCAAAGATTCCACACATTATGGTGCATTAAATGGCTTGTAATTATGGTGGAAATCTCTAAATAGACTCCTTGTTTGGTGAGCAACTACTCTCAAAATGATTGTGGTGGAGTGAATTGAGGGGTTTGGTTTAGCAATAGTGCCAGAAGAAGGAATTGGGGCCATTGGCAATGAGTTCAAACTCTCTTTGTTGCATCTTTGACCTATATTCTTCGTGCAGTTCGAATTAAAAATTTCCTTCTTTTTTTCTTCTTGGGAATTAAGGTTTTATTGAATTTCTAATGTAGAGAACTACAAGACGAGCTATCACTTGGTGTTTGATAGATGAAATTTTAAGCTGGGTTGGTCTCTTTCCAGTTGTGAGTACCTTGCCAGCTTTTTCCTTTCTTCTTTGGGGAAAACTGTTATCCCTGGTCTTTGCTTATGACAACTTTATCCATATGATGTAAATTGATATCAAATACAAAAACAGTCTTGCAGGTGGTTGAAATCCAAATAAACTAAGAAAAACAAGTCTAACAAACTCCAATCAAGGTCTAGAAATGAAACTCAAACTGCACAGTAGGGGATCGACTGGCTCTATGGACATAGAGTGGGGAAGGTGATTGAAAAAAAGACAAGTCACAAGGAAGGACAAGTTGAAAGCACCAAGTTATCGGACAAGTACACCGCACCTTACACTAAAACAATAAAGCTATGAACAATTAAGGCAATAAAATAGCTCTATTTCACAATAAAGCTATGAAGAATTAAATCAATATAATATCCCTCTTTCTCTATTTCAGTTTTTTACTCAACTAAAAAATAAATAAAACAAATAAATAATGGATTTTGTAGTATATCTAATATCTACACTCAATTCCTACTCTCCTTATGATTCTGACCTAAAACACCATTTTTCAAACTGATCCTAATTGAATAGAATTAATAACTACTCAACTTAAAAGGCCTTCTCCCAACCAAATGGGGTTAGGTACAAGAATCTTTGTATCATCCCTAACATGGAGTGTACTTCAAATACTCAAAAAGTAATTGGAGGAAGAAATTCAGGAATTGCAAACTCTCTTCCTTGCCTTCTCAAGAGTTGGAATTGTGACAACTGGAGAGAAGTGACAATAGTATTCTTCCAAAAAAGAAAAAAAGCAAATTCAAGCAGAAAAGGAACAAAAAGTAATAAACTACAAGACTGAGCTGCAAAAGAACAAGAAGTAGACAACTACAAGATAGGAGTAGCATCTAACCTTCACTGACTCACAGAGAATTTGACTATGGTCACCAATGGAAGCATCAGTAGGCTGAGACTGTTTTGTACTAGATGAGCAATCATGACTGATCTGGTCAATGCGAGGGGTTGTAGATCCTACACTTCCCTCATGCGATTTAGAGCTGGAACCAGAAATCACCTCAACAGGCATATCATTGGTGACAATGTTGTGCAGTTCCTCACTTCCAGAATCCTTGAGGTCCTTAGAGTTACTCTTTAGCCTATCGAACGTGGGAAACCTACTGTCCCTACTGAGACAATTAGATGAGTTTGAAATCTCATTATCATTAGAAACAGATATGCCATGTAAATCCTTGCCGCCTTCAGCCAGAAGCGCACCCAGCGTAGGTGACAGTCTCCCATAATCATACCTATGAGGATTTTCTACTACCAGGCTCATGTCATTTGACTCACAGACGCCACTAGATTTTCCATCCGAGACAGAACAGTGAGGAAGTGGCTTCTTAATTCCTGTCAGAGCCATAAAACTGCTTTGGTTGGTTGGCATGGAAGTTTCGGATGGTGTCCTCTCTTCAAAAGGGAGATGATGTCTTGATGGTGTCTTGAAATCTCCTCCGGAGGAAGAGTGCACAAGGCTACGAAAATGCATGGAAAAGGCAGTGGAATCCAAAGTAATATCATGGTTATCATCAGAGGCTGCAGAGTCTGATGGCTGTCCAGATCTAATAAAACTTGCTGATACAGGGCCAAAAAAATTTTCTTCTGCAGCAAGGCACATAAAAAGTTTATGTCAACTGCCTCATATGTACAGATAGGAAGGCCTCAATGTTTCATACAATGCATGGAACATTTAATATATATGAATAAATAACTCCATAAGAACTTCAAGAAACTTCCTTATTTGAATGTGTACAAGAAAAATGCTAGGTGGATAGGTGCATCAAGCAAGCATAGTAATAGGATGCCCATGAATCCACGATAAATCATAAATGTATCAGCTCTGGTGACAAACTTTGTACTGCCGTGCCTGTTTATAGTCAACCTTTTATCGAGTTGCAAGTTGCATTAAAATGGTACATCCCCTTGCACTACTGTGTTTGTTCAATACTCAACTCTACATAGAATTCCCAAAGAATAACCATATCTCCGTACTCTGGTTTAACACCAGGAAGAACTGACTACGCTGGGATATTGAACAATCAATTATCTATCTCTAGCTGTGATTCAGAAAAATAACTTGGAAAGGAGTTGAGAAAAAATGAGTCTATTAATTGCTCTGGCTTGACTTTAAGCGCACTGTAAACAGGGTTGAATGGAAATTTGAATTCGGTTGAGTTCATTCCATGCTTCAAAGAAACATATCCAGATTACTAAATCATGAATGTGGCGATATACAATGGTAAGAAGTAATATCGCAAGGATGCAATGCCAATTGTCCTCTCTTTTGCAACAGCAAGTGCATGTTCTGGATTCAGGTCGCCTCCCAGCGAACATCCGACCACTGGGAGCACCCGGGCACGCACCACAAGGGTCTCCTAGCCGTCGGATGCGCGCTGTGGTCTCCCGAGAGAGGATCTGGTTCCAATCTCGCACTGCTTCTCACCCATTTTCACCGTTTTGTGACTACTTTACACAAGTTAGCAGACAGATACCTGTAAACAAACCAATACCAAGTCCGATAAGGAATCAAAACTAAAATTACTTAGTTAACTTGCCGTCGTTGGAGGTCGCAGAACCGATGGCACTTCCCGGAGAAGACAAAACCATGTCTCGAACAAATGCCTTCACCTCATCATCCTCGTCGTCCTCGTCGTCTTCTCCATTTTGCGTTAACTCCTTCGAATCATCGCTGCCGCCAACATCATTCTGAAACCCTAAATCCTCGTTTGCTTCTCTTGTTTCCGAGTTTTCAGAATTAGGTTTCGAGTCTGGAGGCGTCTCGTATTCTTCATCTCTGTCAAAAAAGTGAACTGAAGTAATCTCAGCGGCAAAGCTAACGCGCCTAGAACGGTTCTTTCGACGGGCCACTGTTTCTTCTTCAGGTCCAGTGTTGCAGAGCTCTTCGCGTTCCTTGGGATCCATGGATCAGGAACAAAACGATCAGTTTCGAAACCAGTATCACATGAAAGCACGGATATAGAGAGTGAGAGAGATTGCGAGGGTCTGATCTCTTCACTCCCCGCTGGGACGGATTGATGCGTTGGCGGTAGCTGCGGTACTAAAGAATCTTTTTTTTTTTTTTTTCAGTCTTTTTTCTCCGGCGGGAAAGCCATGGTTTTAAAAACATCAAAATATGTGAAGGAATCGGTCCTTGGCGATTCCGATTCAGACCGGTTTGGAATCGGTCTGATTACCTTAGAATCGGCTATCTGATCTGAAAATCCACTGATTCTTTGGAGGAATCTTGACAAGAATATTCTGATACAAAATGGCAGAAATCAGGATCACTCCCGACTAATTCTTAGCCGAATCTACGATGTCAGTTACTTGGTTGGTGAATCGTAAAACTTGTCTCTAAAATTGTGAATATGAATTATGAAACTTGACAATTTATATTTTTGTATGAAACAATCACGTACAATATAAGATGTGGTGTATGAACAATGTTTGTTAGCGCTGTCTCATACCACTAGCCACTCTTTTTAATATCGTAGTTGTCCCTTATAGTGCAATACATGATTTTGCCACTCAACCATAAAATAAAACAATTTTTTTAATTTTTCAATAGTTCTCATTTACTATCCACCTTGGAAACTCTTAGGTTATGTTTAATCACCAAAAACAATGGAACAAAAGGACTCTCAATACAGCAAGTAATAGACATAAATTAAAAGGAGAAAGCAAAAAGTGACAGAAAACTCTTAGAACACTAGATGATCTATGAGTTATCTATAGTGTTTCTCTCTCTTCTTTTTTTTGGGGGGGGGGGGGGTAGTCGTTGGGGTTGGGGTGTGGGTTAAATAAAACAGATATGAACATAGGAAGAAAAAATAAAAAACAGACAGAGAGCTTAACTCTCTTTATCCACTAAATCTGTAATTACATGTGAACCACAAAACATACACTGCTCTAATATATTTTAATTTTTTATTTTTCATTAACAAAAAAAATCCAATTAAACGAAAGGCAAACACTGTGACTAAAGGAAGCCAACCCAAGAAAAGGGTGACAAACCTGAGCCCTAAGAAAGAGGGTGAGACAAAATCACAAATTTTTTTTTTTGGGGGGGTGAGGACAAGATCAAGAAGTTGGGGATACAAGAAAAAAAAAAAAAAAAAAAAAGGGAAAGACATAGACAAACTAAGGCACCGTTTGATTACTTTTCACTGTTTATGTGTATAAAAACAACATAAATGACATAGAAACAATAGAAATGTCTTTTCACGCTTTCATAACTAAAAACGAATTTTCAAGGCACCGTTTGATAATGTTCATTTGTAGACGTTTATGTGTTTTCTTGTTCCCATAAACGGAAAACAACCTAAAATGTGTTTGATAAAGTTATTTTGTTTTACCCGTTTCTAAAAACATAAATCAAAATGTATGTTTATTTACAATTCTAGAAACAACTCTAACAAAATAAGTCGGACTTGAATCGTCGTTTCTATAAATGAATTTGAGAGGGGAAAAAAAAAATTTGTTGTGACTAATAAATCTCTCAACTATTTAAACCTGAAAAAGAGGTAATTGAACCCTCTCTCCCTTTTGGGCATCCGATGATACTATTGGGTTTTTTAGTGGCATTATGTCTGCAAAAAATGTTACGAGAAACGAAATTTGTTATGTTTGATAAGTCTGTTTCTTGAAACATTTTTTGTAGACATAGTACCACTAAAAAACCTAATAGTATTATTGGATGCCCAAAAGGGGGAGAGGGTTCAGTTGCCTCTTTTTTATGTTTAAATAGTTGAGAGATTTATCGGGCACAATAATTTTTTTTTTTGTTCTCTCAAATTCGTTTTTAAAAATGACGATTTAAGTCCGACTTGTTTCGTCAAAGTCGTTTAAATAATTGTAAATAAGCATAACTTTTGATTTATGTTTCTAAAAATGAGTGAAACATAACAACTTTATCAGACGTTTTTTAAGTTGTTTTCCGTTTTTAAAAATAAGAAAAAATAAAAAACGTAAGAAACGGAACGTTATCAAACAGTACCTAAAGTGGTTTTTTATAAATTATTTATAAACTCTCAAAAAAATATATATATATATATATATTTTTTTTTTTTTTTGGTATTCCAATTAAATGTGGAGAGGTTGGGGCGTGGGGGAGGAAGGACTTTTTTTTTCTCCCTTTTGGCATAGGCTAACACAACCTCCATTTTGCTATACGTTGTGATTCCTACTACAAATTACACAGAAATTGTGTACTGAACTTTGAGCTCAGTTTAAGGGAGGTAGGGTTCATTAAGTCAAATGGGGCTGAGGGATGCCACCCTGTTGGTATATTTTTTACTCATTTTTTGAAAGGGACAAAGCTTTTATCAAGCTACATGGGGAGATTTCGTCAACTAATGGCATTGATGGGGTAGGATTGGTGTCATTGTTGCGATAGCTAGGGGCAATTCAATCATTTTAACTATTAAGAGGAGTAATGAAGACATTAGATTTGTGGATGAATCTTTGTTTGTTGGAGAAATGAAACTCGCTCCCATTTGAAATCCCATTCATGTACTTAACTAAAGAAGGTGCCATATCCAAAACAATCCCTTTGGGGTAGATTAATGAAATTGAAGTACTTCCATTCAACAGTTGCCTAAACAAGCCTCTTAGAGTCTTACCAAAAAAAAAAAAAGGAAACACAGCCTCTTGGAGTTGGAAGTCGGTTTCAGGGCTTGTGACCTTCTCATTAAAGGACTATTTATTCGGGTTGGATATGGGCGTTCCATTAACCCATGGATCAAGGATTATCAGGAGTAGTCCTTCCCATAATTAGAAAAAACGGAACAACAATAAAAGGAAACGGATGGTACGAGTTTTAAAGAGTAAATTTTTTTGAATGATACGGTCAAATAAGCGGTAAAAAAAAACAGAGAATAGACGGTACATGTTTTAAACATGTAGATTTCAAACAAACGTGACTAAAAAATGGTAGTATACTCATATAAACTAATGAATTATTAAATTAATATTTGCATCTAACATTCAAAACAACTACAATATCTAAAATTAATGCATATACATCCTATGTCCCATTATAAGTTTTAAGTTATATCATTGAATATCTTATAACACCAATTCTAAATTCATACACCACACATGCCCAAAGTCTTATTGAGCAATGTAACTAGGTTATGGTGTTGTTCAATATAGTTGTCAACATAGTCAACACACTTGAAGTGATATATGTTCAATTAGAATTAGGAGTCATCACTTCAAAAATATTTTCAGTAAATACGTTAGTCTATAGCTCAATTTCAAGGTTTATGAATTGAATTTGAATTGAAGGTAATATCATGAGAAATATAATCCATTGCATTAACTTCAAGTTGGTGAAAGAATCAAGTCGATCATAGTTCGAGAGAGAGATACATGGTCAATTAAGTAGATATTATGTTAAAAAATCAAGTATTAAAAAATACCATAAAAACGAAACATGTTTTAAATGTGTGTTATAATGGAAATACTTGAAATTTACCATTTTTTTAAGTATCATTGAGAAGCATACAGTTAGGGGTGTCAACGGTCCGGGTCGGTGAGGTTTCGGTCCGGTTCCACCGGTTTCGGTGTGAGTTTGGAAGTGACCGAAACCGACCCAATAAGGATTTATCGGTTTCGGTCCGGTGTCGGTTTCGGGTTGGTACCGGTTTGGATTTATTAGGTTCATTTCGGTTTGGATCGGTTTTTTAAACCGGTATGGAGCCATTAGGAAACAATCAAATGATGAATTGTTGAACTTCGATTTCTTAAATCGATTTGTAACCGGGTTGGTTTTGATTTTTGGTCTAGTTTGAATTCGATTTTCCATACAAATGTATACAAAACTATTCAAATTTTAATTTTTTTAATGAATTTTGGAGTGTTTCGGTTTCTTACCGGTTTGGTTTCGATTTCGGTCTGGGTTTTGAGTCGGTTTCGGTTTGGTTTCGGGTTCATCCGGTTTTCGGTGCGGTTCGGTTTGGTTTTGGGGTTACAATACTTGAAACCGAACCGAACCAATAAAGCTTAGGTTCGGTTCGGTTCGGGTTGTTATCGGTTTGGTTCGGCCGGTTTTATCGGTTCGGTTTAGGAATTGACACCCCAACATACAGTAAAACGTGTTTTAAACGATAAAAAACGAAAACGCAAACGCGTTTTGCTCAGAGTGGTCCTTCCTCGACCATTTGCCGATATATTCCCCCGAATAGCTGAACTTCTCATCTCTAAGTATAATGTTTTAGGCTGGGCTAGGCTGCGCCACATGAGGATCCTTGTTTGATTAGGATTATACCATCAACAAATACATACATAAGGGTTTAGCCGCCGCATACTGCTGCATTCCAAAACCGGGTAGGGCGAACGAAAAGCTTTAGCCGTTCAGGGCGATTCCCTTTTTCGTTGCAGAGAGCATCGCGAACGTGAAAATCTCAAGTTCTGATCATCATCACTATTCCATCGTCGATGGGGAAGAGAAAGGAGCGCCGCCTTGCCGCTCTGAGCGCAGCTGGTCGAAGAGTAAAGCTTGATCTTTTCGCGGAACCCTCTGGTAATAATTATCGATCCGTGCAACAAACTTACCATGAATTATCGGTTCTTTAAATAGTTTACTGTTCTTCTATTCTTATGCCTCGGTTGTATCGTGTTTCAGTTGCGTTTTTCTTCCCCTTTTTCCATTTTGTTACTTGTGCACTTGTATTTTTTCTGTTAGGGTTTAGCTTAAGCCGGGTTGTTAATACTTAAAAGGTGTTTTTTTTTGTTGTTGTTGTTGTTTTTTTTTTGTTTGAATGTGTCTGTGTGCTGTTCTTTCGAGTTTTAACGTAATTTAGCTCAATGTTTCGAAATTATGTTATCATATTTGAAATTGGATTCGACAGCCCTGAAATAGCGTGATTATAATGTGCAGTTATGTATTAATTTCTCTCCGCTTATTACGTCTATCTGGCGACATGTATGCTCAGTACTCTGACAGGATTGATTGGGAATTCCTGTTTCCCATATTCTTATCTATCTCTTTTCAACGTTTTTTTGATCCTTCATTCTATGGTTCCATCCTATCTTCGCTAGTCTATTTGTTATTGATGTATTTCTCCGCCATATTTCTATTATTAGTCGTCTTCCCCCTTATAAAATGGCAGGAAATCCTTTTGAAGTCTAATAAAATGAGACATTTTACTTCATTATCATCTTAATTGGTGGAGTGGGATAGGTGGTTACTTTCAGTTGAATGGATGTGCTTATTTTTCTTTCTTCCCTTTAATTATTATTTATAATTTATATATTTTTTCTGATGTATGTTTGCTCGTTGTCATTGACACAACTGTTTATTGGGTTATTTAAAACACGAGAACTGCACACGTAGGAGTAAGTGGTTTGTGGTTAATTCATAAGGTTATAATTAAATCTAATTGCATTCTTGAATTTTCTAGGAGATATGGGTGGCTCCTCTGTACACGATGAAGTTGAAGTGGATAAAGATCCAAATAGTTGTGCTGGAGTCCCCAGTTCATCATCTACTTCAGGTGGGTTCCGTCAGTTTTCTTCAAAGGACTATGTAGAGAAGACATGCCTTCACAGCATATTTTTGGTGGAATTTGGAAATGTTGTACAAGTCATGTTTCAGACTGTAGGATGGCTATGGTATTGGGAACATTCAATGGTCAGATCAGGTCAGGGCCCGTCACCGTGAAAAATTGAATGACTCCCAACCTGTTATGGCCTATTTGGCAGCATCTAAGCGCTTGGAGATTTCGGCAAGATAAATTTACCTTATCGGTTCGTATGTCTCTGGCTTTATTTGGTTTGTGGCTTCTAACAACTTTCTTTTGTTTGCCAGGTAGCCGTGGTCATTTGATACTAAGACGTACCTCTTATATATTCATTATAGGCTTTAATAGACAAAATTTCATTGTCTCTAAAATCAATACTGGGATTTTAACCAATTAATTTAGTGCATTAATATTTATTGATCTTTGATAAGCTTGATTATTGCTAAGTGTGTATTTTCCTGATAGAAGTATGTGATGGCATTTTATGTTGTCTACAGGTCAACTTCAGGAGAATCCTTTGCTGTTGCTTGGGCAATATAGTGATGAGGAATTGGACGAAGGAAGCAAAAAACCCAAGCATGATGCCACAGAGAGTTCCTTGATCACCCACCCTGGCCAGGTAATCTTACTGCCTTCATATTATTGTGCTGGTGCATTGATGTCCATAACCACACGCTTTAGTTAATTGCATGCTAAAATGGATCTTATAACAACTTTGTATGGGAATGCATCCTGGTCATTTTGTGGTATGTTGGAGATTGTGCGATGAGATATAAGTCATATAACAGTAAAAAAAAATTGAGGCCCTTAGAGAAATAGATTTAAAGTTTGAAGTCATCCCGGTGAAAGAATTTAGCACTATTTCCAGGGATTCTCATTTTATTTTCTAGAAAAATGTGTCTTTTGCAAGGCTGGCTTAGTGGAAGCTGGGTTTTATTGCTGACTGCTTGGACTTAGTAGTATGAACTTTTTACTTTTTTGTTACCTTATTTATGTATAAGTAGAAGTGGTGGGAATACAGATTGTCCAGTTTTGACAGATCTGATTCGCCTACGAGTAATGGGCCCACTTATTAATGGAAGAGATCCCTATCTGATTGGTAGATGTAACAATTAATTTCCAGAACTTAAATATAATAAAATTGACAAGTATTTGAATTTAAGGGTGGAGTGGAGGAGAGGAAAAAAGGGTCTTGGGTGTCATGGAGGCGATAAATTAGGGATGCTATATTTTAGGATCTAGGAGTAGCCTATGATGGGATGAGGAAAGAAAGAAATTAATTCCATAGTAACAACTCATTAAAGAAGATAGATTAAAAAAATGTGGATGTGGAATAAATAAGGAAGACATAGGAAAGAATCTTGGGTTTATTCAATAACTTAATATCGATAAAGGTACAATAAGCGAGCTTGGAGAAAATATAGGAGGTAAAAGGTGAAAAAGTAAAACGGGTCGGCTACATAGATCTGATCAAAGATAGTAAAAGTAAAAAAGAAAGGAACACGTCACTACAAATCAGTAAAATTTCACCTAAATGGGGTTGGCCAAATGGTTCTTGCCCTCCAATCAAATCTATTCAAGGTCATACTTGGAACAAGATTTAAACTATGCCTGCCTTTCCTCACTACTTCTCCTATGGTCATTTTAGGCATGCACCTATCTCTTTTTCGTTCCTTGAATCTGAATCAGATCACTATTCCTTACTGATGCCTAGGCCTCCGTTAAACATGGCCATACCACCTCAAATGACTTTCTCGGAGCTTATCATGAATGGGGAGGGTTTACAACCTTTAAATAAAAAAGGAAATATACTTATAACGTGGACTTTCTAACGAGTAATAAGACTAAAAAAGACATTTAAAAGTAATAAAAGACTCCCTAAACCTAAATTAATTTACTAATGGGCCATTACTTATTCTTGTAAACCCTTTAAATCCAAACTCTTGGGCTTACAAAAGAGGCCCATTACAAAAAAAGTCAAAATAGCAATCCCAAGGCCCATAGAACCCAACCATGGCCTAAAATAAAGTATTTTAAGGCCACAGGCCTGATTGGACAGCCTTAACTGCATTAGGTGGGTACCCACCTCTGTTCCAGTTCTGTGTGGTAAATACTCATTCTTGGCATTGTTCTTTGTGTCATGCATTTATTTATGTACTGTACTGTTTATGTATTTTTTATTTGCTTGTTGCACACTATTATGTTCTATGTCAGGTTCATCCTTTTGAAGCCTACTTCTTTGGCACGTACTTGGTGGGGTTTTCTAATCACCCAAGGATCAGGAATAGAAAACCTCATATAATCCAAAGATTGTAGGAATTAGGGACTCAAAATTGGAACCAAAATTTAGCAACTTCCCAAGTTGCACTCTTGATTTAAAAGCTCATAAACTAGCAAGTTGCCGAAATTAACGACTATATTGGAAAATATGGGGTAGTCTAAAAAATAGCATGTTTTCAAAATAGAGAGTCCAGATTTAGTAACTAATAGAAATTAGCAACTAGAACGCAGAATAGTAAGTCAAACTCAAATGGAAACAAGGAATGGAAACTCAAGTGGACAGAGGATAGCAAAGTAAGCTCAGTAATTAGTAAATTGCCAAAATAGCAACCAAAGATGGAAGTATGCTGTATCAGAACTCAGAGGTAGGCAGCGAGGCAGCAACAGAAATTCACATCAATGGACTGAATTGGAGGCTACATTGGCACTAGCAACCTGAATAAAAATCTGAGAAGACAAACTAACAAAAGTTAACTGATTATCAACTTTAGAGAACAAACAGCTGGAAAAAACTGAAGTGCAGGAATAGTGGGGGAAATAAAATCTGAACTTGCATGCACAAGGATGGAGAAATCAGGAACTGACCTCAAAACAGAAGTGGAAAAAGAAGGATAGGGAAGAAAGATATGGACTAGGCCTCTCACCTAGAATTTTACTAGCATGTCACTATTCCCACTTAGCACCCCCCCCCCCCGAGATTTCCATTACATCACACTAGAGCAAACTGCATCTGACAGAAAATCACATCACAGAGCTTACCTGCATCTCAAAGGTAATCACAACAAAGAGCTATGGTTTTGTCAAAACCGTTGTTAGTGGGTATGATCCCCTATTTTCTATTTATAATTTATAACTTCATGAAAATAAGAAAATAGAACCCAATGTATGGTATGGAGAATTCATTGATAGAGTTGGCCAGTTACAATAAAAAGAGCGTGGCCAGTGCACGAGGCTCCCACAACTTTGGAGTCTGAGGAGGGTCATAATCTAGGCAGCGTTATCCCTGCTTCATGAAGAGGCTGTTTCCTGACTCGAACCAGAGGCCACTAGGTCGCAGAGCAACCTTACTGTTGCTTCTTGGTCTATTACAATAGTATATTCAACGTCAAGCCCATGGCCCATATACCCATTGGACACTCAAAATTAAACATATTGGTCCATTTTGGTCAAGTCCAATCACGCCTGGTTTGCTGCTGGCCTTATTATTATTCTGAACTGCATCAATATTCCAGTTGTAAGCTGGTTTTAATGATCAAATTATAGAGTTCCAACTCACACCTTCACTCTTACCACAAGGACGTGCATTTGTGTTGTCTAGTTTCTGTTCAACTTGTAAGTTGTAATTATTATGTCATAGATAAGTGGTTCTTGTGTTGGTCGTTCTCATAATGTTGTTATGTAAGCAGACCGGTTGACGTGGCTGGTTACATATTTGATTATGTAGTGTATCTGTTTCTGTTCTTTGTGTGTGCATGCATGCATGTGCAGTTCTTAGAAATTGTTATGCATAGGTTCAGTTATCTTCACATGATAATTTAAATTTAAGTTGTTCTGTGTCAGGTAGAGGAAGCTGTGGTTGCGGAATGTGAAGAACTAGTAGGAAATGCTAGCAATGAAGTTGCTTCTCATCAGGTCAATGAAGAGGATGTCGGGAATGATTTTGCTCAACCTGATGCTGCAATAGACCCGGGTAGCACTGATGCTGTAGAAACTAATGTTGCTGATTCAGGTGATCCAGTCAACCAAGCAGATTCAGGGGCACAAGGCTCTGATTTAGGGTCTTCCGGGGTACAAGTTGTTGGAGATGTGACCTCTGGTTGGAAGATAGTTATGCATGAAGAGAGCAATAAATACTATTACTGGAATACTGAGACTGGTGAAACGTCATGGGAAGTGCCTGATGTTTTGACTCAGGGAACAGAAACGGCCAGTGAACAGAAAGTTCCTCTTGTTAATGAAGTCAAGGAGAGTTCTCATGTTGATAATTGTGCACCCAATCCAAATTTTACACAACTGCGTGTGTCCTCAGACATGCCTGCTGGAGATGGGCCTAATGATTCTGAATTGATTCCTGAATTCAGGGAAAATCATGAATTGGGGCTTGAAGTGGATAATTGGAATGTAGGTTGTAAAGATCAAAATCTAGATGATCAAAAAATGGGTGCCAAAGTCAAGCATATAGAATCAAATGGTGGTTCTGGTAATAATGTTACTGCACCATGTCAAGAAATGTCTTCGCTTTGTGGTTATATTTCCAAAGAGCAGTCAACTATTTCCCCTCCAGGCCCGAGAGACCCAATTACTGGAGTCGATGAATATCGTGAAAACCATGAAGCTTTTTCTTCTCATCTTGTGAAGTATGGTGAAACTTTGTTACGGCGTTTGAAGGCAGTAGAAAGGTATTACAATGCTAACACTCTCCCCTCTCCATGTGTATACATTTTGGGTGCATGTATGCCTACATACACACTCACAACACATGCATCCACACACCTGCACCCACACACTTGCCAACAAACAAAAAAATGTCACTTATGAGGAATTTCATATAGTCTCTATCTCAGTGTGAATCTCAAACTGCTGGTACTGCCATTGGATCAATTGTACGATGTTGGTGAAGCCTGGCCACCAAATTTAAGGCTCTTGTGAGGAATAACATTTTCTTAGGATGTTTGTGAAATGAAATAGCTTAGTCATGTGACACATTGCAAAAGAGAAATTCTATTTAAGGCCAATCAATCTGGCTTGGCCAAATGTGTGGACACTTCTTGAATTGTCCATAAATCAAGCTTTCGTGTTGATTTGAGTATTGGACTATCATCACTGTCTGGAATTGGAACTTTTAGTTGCATAGCATCTAGGCTCTCCATGGTTTGGATATTTAGTATATCAAGGGTATTGCCCCTTTCCCAGTACAGGGGTACGCTGTCCAGCATTTGGACAGGCTCTATTGATGGTCACAGTTCTCATGTCTTGAAGCAGGAAGTGAGAATTGTAGTCCTGCTGCAACAGAAAGTGTGATAAAATTTTCTTGACTGATCCCTGGAAATTTGTTGTTTCTTCACCATTTGTGCTTCAGTCTGTTCTTGATTATCAGTGCTATATCCTCCCGTAATACCTAATTGTTTTATTTGATTCAGATACGAGGATAAACCCGAAGGACGTGACTGGCTGTTAAATTATATCTTCGAAGTTGAGATCAGACTTTCTGATTTCAAGTCCCTCCTTGCTTATGGTCCTTCTTTGCTGCCATTTTGGCTGCACTCTGAAGGACAGCTTAAACGAATTGAATGTGCTATTGATAATGAGCTCTCTCGGTTTGTTAAATCTGAACAGCTGGATGAAGCTGCGAATGTGCAAGTCCCACCTTCGCTGCAAAGCATAGGAAACTCTAGAACGGACGAGAAGGAAGATGTAATAATCTCTGATTCCGAAAATCCACAGATTTCTCCCATTGTTGATCTGCTGAAAGTGGTCAATAAAGAATCACATGACGGATCTGCAGCTGATCTTGGTAATGCTGAAGGGACCCTTTTAACACAATCTCCAACTCAGCATTTGGGCAGCAGAGCAGAAGGAAATATGGAGAATGCCAATGAGAGCAAACCTCTGGACACATTGATTTCCAAAACGGGCCCCCATATGGGTGAAGATGTTGACATGGATGTTGACATGGATGTTGATGATGAAACTCCTGCAGACGACATGACTTCTGGATATGCATTGAATGCCAAATCTTTACGTCAAACTGATCAACAGGTTCAGCCAATTCCCCCTGCAGAATACTTCTCGGTGCCTGAGATTGAAAGTGCTGCCCCACCACTTCCAGATGACGAGTGGATACCCCCACCACCTCCTGATAATGAACCGGTGCCTCCTCCTCCACCTGATGACCCAGTCCCCTCGTATCCCTCACCACCACTGTATTCTGAAACAGTGGAAACTCCATACACAGAGCAGTTCAATATGGCTTATCCAATTTCTAATTTTAACTATTACGGTACCACTATTCCTGAAGTCCCAGGTGCTAATTATTATGCCCATGGTGAAGGATGCCAACTAGTTGAGCCTCAGCAACCACAATATTATGAAACCATGGAGCACACATATCCAGAACCTGCACCTATAGTTGTAAACCCGCTTCCTGTGGAGTCCATTTTGTATTATGACTATTCCAATGGAACAGTACCCCCTGGAGCTGTAATCAGTAGCATAGATTCCTCTGGTATGTACACTGGATCTGGTTCTGTGAATTACCATGATACTGCTACTTCTGCTCAAGCGTCATCTGTTGAGATCTTCACAGAATCTGGAAGTAGTTCAGTTCCAAGTACAATGGCTGGGTCTGATGTTTCTGCTGTTGGCTGTGAACATGAGACGGTGAATCTACAAGTTATACCTACTTTAGCCACTACAGAAAGCAAGGTAGCGAATGGTGGTGGCCCTCCAACATCAGGAACTGTTGCTTCTGCTGCACAATCTGCAACTGTATCTAAGGTCCAGTCTAAAGGTATATTGTTTAATCATTTGAAATATTCTGATCATACTATGATATATTGTGACTTCTTAAGCTTCTTTATACAGTTATACCTGCTATATGGCCTCCATGTCATTTTCTGTTTCGTAGATCCCAGGGTCCAAATGTCGAGAGCGACTATATGAGCTGTTATAATGGTGAAGATGTGATCCATATTGAAATTGGAATTGTATTTGATTTTGCTTCCTCCTTTACAATTTTACTGACGTTTTATTATATGATATGTATTAGATCCTATTTATGAAATAAATAAGTAATCTAGAAGATTCTTGCACGGGCTATTATGCTAGTCTGGAACAGTGACTTTCTGCTACTCTCACTCCAGTTGGCCTGGTGTGTAGGGGGGCAAAAATAACCAGTTGTTGACATCTTCTGTCTGTAATGCTAACTTCTCCTCTCCCCCCAAAGAGAGAGAAAAAGATCATGCACTTATGATTTAGGAAATCACTTACCACTACCTTGCTGTATTACATTTTTTATGTGCTTAAGCTGTTTGATGCAGCCACTAAATTTATTGCCGAGTATGTGCTTTCAGTCTTCCGGCACAAACTCTTAATAAGGCAGGCTTTTCCCTTCCCTAATTATTTAAGGTGTGTTAACCTGGAACCTTTAGAGTGATGGTTGCAGCTCCTTCACATGTCAGCACAGGTTCCATTGTTTTATATGCTGCACATATGGCCATCCCATTCACTGAAACAGATTATCCTTTTCATATCAGGGATGGTTTGCCTGCTGTGTTGCACTTCAAGCCTACCTTTAC
>NC_056567.1:27508114-27525620 GCF_013358625.1 Macadamia integrifolia | reverse complement strand
AAAAAAAAAAAAAAAAAAGGCCTCTATCATGTAATCAGACACCATTTTCTGTGTGCTTGGATCTATGTAGCTGACCCCATTAAGTTGGGGTAAGGCTGACTTTGTTGTTGTATTTGAATTGTCTGTGATGTTACTTCCAGTCCAAATAGACTCTCCCTTGTTCTATTTAAAGGCCAAATTTATACTTTTCATTCTGAAGAATTTTTGTTCTTTTCTTTTCTCCTTCCATCAGTGTCGCGAGGCAAGAAACGTACAGTTGCTGTGGCACCTACTTTGAGGTCTAATAAGAAGGTCTCCAGCCTCGTGGACAAGGTATATTTTCCATGGACTGATGAGATGTTATGCTGAAACTGACGGCATCTTACCTTAAATGCTTTGCAAGGATTAAGGTTGACTATTCTGTTTTTTCAGTGGAAAGCTGCCAAAGAGGAGTTGTATGAGGATGAGGAAGATGAACCTGAAAATGCTTATGAGTCGTTAGAAAGGAAGCGGCAAAAGGAAATTGAGGTGCATCCAGATTAGTCCCCTTCTTTATGTCCCAATAACTGCTGTTCTGTGGTGTTTTGGCAACTTACAGTTCTTTGCTTGCAGGAATGGCATGCACAACAAATTGCTAGAGGAGAAGCTAAAGACAATGCTAATTTTCAGCCACTAGGTGGTGATTGGTATGCTTGTCTTCTAACCTGCCTTGCATTTCTTAGTGATGCTAGTAAATCTTGGTGTATTGGCTGCCATCCCTTGGTATGATGGGACTGTTGCTGAGGGTGTTCAACTGATTGCCTATACTGATCTCCTTTTCAAGGCCATCTTATTAAAATTTTAAGTTTTTGGACTGAAGGTGGTGCACACTATTTAGCTTTATACAGACCAATCACATCTGTAGTGCGGTGCAAAACCCTTTTTTTTTACTTGGTATTTGGGGTGAATTTGGCAAGAAAAGTTTAGAGCCCTTGTGTTGACTTTATTTTGAACTTCACTTCTGTGCTCTAGAACTTCCAAAAAAAAAAAAAATCATCTAATACTTATTGACATATTGCACTAAATTTCCATTTTGCAATGTCTTATTTTTTCTATGGTGTTGTAGGCGTGAACGGGTGAGGCGTAAGAGAGCTAAATCGACCAAGGAGGCAGTGGAAGCTGCACCAGAGGTGTCTTTGAATGAAAAGCAGCAACCTGATTTAATTGAGCTTTCAAAAGATCTCCCATCTGGATGGCAGGTATTTACAGTACTAAAACTTAGTTGACTAACTGCCATCAGTAATAGGCACCTCCATTATATCAAACGAAGGTTTAAAGCTTTTAACCCAATGGTTCTAAATTTAGGGTTTCACCCTAAAAGAAACACTAAAAGAAGTAGATTAAAAAAAGGGGGATGTTCTTTGGTTGGCATTAAAAAATAGTCTCATAATGACTCCTTGATGAGGGGAGGGGTATATTGGGAACTTCGTCCAAGGGGTTGGGGACTATTGGTGCACTCTGGTCAGTGGATGAGTTCAGATCACAATCTCTCATCTCTGCCCCGCCGACCAGGAAAAAGTTTGCCAAAAACAAATTCTATATAATAATAAAGAAGAGTACAAGCATGGGGGACAAAACCTGCCTTACCCAACCCAGAGAAACAAATCACACTCTCATCGTGCTCATCGTGCAAAGGAACCCCCCATCAAGAACTAAGAAATTACATTCAAAAAACTGGCTAGGCAGCTTTGTCTTCTCGGATGATACAAATAAGCCCACTCTCTATGAAATGTGGAACCATCCAAGACTTCGTAAGCTAAAAGATCTGCCGCACAATTGTTCTTTCTAGAGATCATAAATTGTTAAATAAAATTGTGCTCTGTAGGCATTGTTTATTGTTATCCAAGAAGATGGTGTTTTGATTGAGAAGGATGCTTTCAGTGCCAATGAACTTGAGAACTTTCAATCTTTTCCTTAGATTTATTTTTTGAGCTTTATTGATGCTGACTTTTGATACAGTACTATTACTATATTTTTCTTATTTTCATTTTTTGAAAACTCTTCAGGCATATTGGGATGAATCATCAAAAGAAGTCTATTATGGGAATGCAGTCACTTCGGAGACAACGTGGACCCGGCCTACAAGATGACGGCATTTTTTTTTTTTTTTTTTTTTTTAGAGTTCCTAAATTTCTCGGGCCCGTGTAGGAATTTTATATCTCAATATTTATTTATTTATTTTAGTTCAGATAGTGTAAACATGGAAAAGAAATGCTCCCCTTTCGTTGTGAGGCACCCTCACTCTTTTTAGGTATATCTCTACTTTTTGTTTCTTCTCCATTTCCTCTATTTTTCTTTTTTGATGGGGTTCACTATAGAAGGTGTGAAGAGGGAAACCAACAGTGAGCTGATTCGAACTGAAGACCTCCTGCTGTTGGTTTAATGCTTCACACCCTCACTAACGGAGGCAGTAATTGTTTTTAGCAACCTGTACTTCCTGTCTTACAATTATCACTATTCATGCTAATCGAGTTGTTTGGATTTTTCGTAGTGACTATCATGGTTTTAAGCATTGGTATTATATTGATTTCGTTCTTATTATTAAAAAAAAAAAAATGATAAAAGTAATTGATACATACTGTTTCACCGATAGGATACTTAAATCCATGGTGATGAGATTTTGATACCGGATCAGCTCCCCGTACTACTCTTAACGTATTGGTTTTGTGATGTGTCATTTTTTTTTCTTTTTTTTAAGCCATATGGGCATTTGAGAAAGTAAAAGGACGAGTGTTATTATAAAACAGTAAATGCCTTCAAGTATTAGGTACTCAATTGGCATCCAGATGCTATTTATCATGGGTGATGGATTGAATCCCTCTGTCGCGTGGTGGGGTGTCTGGCGCACGGAGCTTAAGGTGATTATATGTAACTTAAGGTGTTTCTAATTGTTGGATGCATGCCTTTTTGCACCACGGAAGATTCAAGTCAGATAGATGTTGGGATTTTATTTACCATGGGTGAAGATAAGTTAGGTTTTTTTAATTGGGAAAAATGTATATAGAGAAAAATATAAATAAAAAAACTTAATGTGAAAGGAGAAGGCTACGCTGGTGGTTTAGAGAATCTTTCTATTTTATTTTAAAATAAAAAAATGTTATCCAGTTGCCATTTACATGCTGTACTTTCCCCTTTGATTGGATGTGCATGCACATGGTTCCACTAGTCCATTGGCTACGAGATCGTATAGCATTCTTTCTTCATTGTATCAAATCATAATCTACACGGCTACACCATTTAATTATGCCATGAAAAGGCTTATTGTGGTAAACTCGGATCAAGGATTATTTGAATCGATCTCTATGAACTTCGATGATTTTAATTCGGATCAAAATCAACCTAACATATTTAAAATCTAATAAATTAATTTCACCCACCCATGAGTTGCCCAAAGGGTGAATTGAAAATTACATTGATTGTTCCATGCATATATGAAAGTGTGCGTCACATGTCCGCGTGTTAACCGACACACGTGAGAGGCTCTATTCAAATTGTCACGTTTGAGATATTTGCAGAATCGGAAGAATGGGTTTTTCGGTGGCTCGTCCATGAAAACCGATTGTTTTATTTCTTCTATTTTGTCAGACGAAGCTCAATAGTCACAGTTTGTCCGAGCTGCAGCAATGGCGGAAAAAGGTGGAAAAGGATTTTCAGTACCGAAAGAACGGAAGATTTCATCGAAATCCCCCAGTAAGAAGGGAGGTTAGCCCTTCTTTCTTGTTTATCTTCGCCCCCTTGCGGTCCTATTAACTCTCTAGTATCTTCCGCTTTTTGGTCGACATTGCAACATTATTTGAACTGAATCTTACGAATGCGACATCTAAAACCAGAAATTAGGGTTTTCTTCAACTTGTAATGCGCATTTAGGGGTTTTCAGACTGGTTTTAAGTGGTTTTACTAAACTGTGGTGTTCAGTGTAGATAGCCTTTCTTTTTCTCTCCCACCGCTCTTTTGGATGGGTTTAGACTGTTTGGTTGGGTCTTTAACATGCCTCAGCTTGGTTGCATGCGGTATGCGGTCTTTGTAAAATTGGGAAAGCAGATGCTTTAAGTAGAAATTTTTGTTTATTAACTTGAGTTGAGAAAGTGGATATTTTCATTGAATGGTTTTTCAGTTGTATATGATGTGTAACTTTAGTCCCACTATGAGAGGGATAATGAAACGGTGAATATTCAGGAGGGAGATGTACTACAAAGTGGTCATTTTAAGTATATAGGGTCAGTCATAAATAAAGATTTCACAGAGGATTTAAATGATGGATGAAGTGGAGAGGTGCGTGTTGTGTGACTGACATATCCCTTTAAAGGTTAAAGGAAATTTCTATAAGACAATCATTAGGCCCGCTATGATGTACGAGGCAGAATGTTGGGCAGTTAAAAATGTCATATCAAAGGCTATGTGTAGTAGAACTAGGAAGGATAAAGTAATTAATGACCATATTGGGGCTGATTTGGGAGTTGTCTCGATTCATGATAAATTCCGAGAACGCTGTTTGAGGTGAGATGGCCATTCTATCGGAGGCCTGGGGATGCGCCAATAAGGTGGAGTGATCTGATTTAGATTGACAAAAATAAAGGAGCTAGTTGTAGGCCTAAATTGACCATAGGGGAAATAGTGAGGAAAGTCATGCATAGTTTAGGTCTTGTCCCAAGTATGACTTCGAATAGATCTGATTGGAGGGCAAGAATCCATGAAGCCAACCCCATTTAAGTTACTTTTTACTGATTTGTTGTGTTGTGTTGTGTTATTTTTTCCCCCTTTTATCTCTACTTTTCTTTTGCTGTCTTTGATCAGATCTTTGTAGGTGACCCCTTTTGGTTGGGATAAGGTTGAGTTGTTAGTTCTCCTATTGTCTTGCACACTTTGTGATGTGCATTGGGTTGTTAACGTAAACTGTATTAACCGATGAAATAGAGGGGGAACCCCCCCCCCGGCCCGCCTAAGACCTTCCTATTATACTTGGACTTTTCCTAATTTAAATTTGAAAGGACTTTCCTTATTAGTAGAGCAAGAAAGAAATGATTCAGAAATCTCTCTCTCTCTCTCTCTCTCTCTCTCTCTCTCTCTCTCTCTCTCTTGTTTTATTTTGTTTTTTAATTTTATATGAAGCTGTTAAAATTGATCCAAATAATCAAATGATTAAAAAAAAAATCTATTGCAATAATAGAAATCCACAAAAGGGTTCCTCGATGGTCATGCAAATTAATCAATGATTTTGGACAAGTGGTGAATTGTATTAGTTTTGTATGAGGTTTAAGATCTTGATCTCACCCCTAATCTCGCTAAGCCAAAAAAGAGAGATCTGGTGAGTTCTCTCTGAGATCTTGCATTTTTTTCCGGTCGACTCGGTGGTTGGTCTTGGTGGCCATATGATTTTTGTAGCCTTTGAAACTTGCCATGTGCCCTTCTAAACACATTGGAAGCATCGGTTTATTTTTTATATTTTATATTTTATTTTATTTTTATTTTTATTTTTTATTTTTTAAATCAAACCTAGAATGATACTTTGACTTCGTATCCTATGCAAGTAGTCTCCAACTCTTCGAAACCTAGCCTATTATGCTCTATTCCAAAATTCACATTCCACACATGACACAACATCTAATACTTTTAGAAGTTAGAATACATATAATCAATTTAAAAAGTGTAAATAATCATAAGAATTTAAAAGACATCATAGATAATTGCTTAATTGTTTAACATTTAACTTTGATGCCTGATGAGTCACATTCACATACATTGAAATGACTTAAGATAAGCCACATAACTGCATATGTACAGCACATAGTACATAACACATGTAGATATATTACATGTAGTGTATGAATGAATTTTGGCAAGCAGAAACACCAAAATGCCATCAACAATGTGTTCTTTTCTGTAGCGAGAGAGCGAGTTCTGGGCTGTTTCTTGACAAGATGGGGTCGAGATCTCGAGATCTTGTCGAGATATGGTTGATTTTGTGTATCTTTAACCAATTCTGTAGTGGATCTCTTACAAGATCAATTGGGATTTTTAGTCTCCACATCTACAAATTGGATTATGTTTCTTTTTATGTATAATTTTCTTTTGAATTTCCTTAATGCTGGACACAATGCGTAAACTGGACAAGCAAAAGAATAGCAAGAATACAGTAATAAATGAAAAGCTTGTCATTTTACCCCATTATTTAAGCAATTTTTCAAGTTGAAGCGTTTAGTTTGGTATTTTTATTTTTATTGTTTATCTTTTATTTTTTTGGTAAAATATTTTTATTGTTTATCATGTTTGGTTTCCTGTAGGTAAATTAACAGGCCTAGACAACTTGTAGCCTTCTTAGGTGTTTATCTTTGTGGTTAGTCGTTTTAGAATTGAACTTGCATTGCAGAAAGAAGTATCAATTGTTTTTCTAAGTTAAATGGGTTCCTTGGCTGGAAGTCGAGATAGAGATTAGAGGTCTACTCTTCATTTGGCTCTCTGTTTAGAAAGACTTTGGAGGAATGATTTACAACATAAACCATATTCACAGACGAATGGGATAGGCTGATTTATAATATCTACTTTTGACATATAAGTAGTTTATACTCTTTTTCTTTTTTTATATATAGTTTAGTTCATACTCTTTATATACCGGACATAATGTAAATCTGTCTACAGGTAGTCATACTACTTTCATTTTATTTTTTATTTGATTACTCAGAAATCATGCCCTCATAGAAAATAGCTATTACCTTTTTTATGTGTTGTTTGCTTATGGGTGCTATCCTATATGTTTCTCTTCCGTACTGATCCAGTGTCTTTGAATATTAAAAGAAAAAAGAAACCTGGTTTCTTATATGAGGTGAAATCCTACATATGTTTCCAGAGTGTAAGCCCTAGAATTGTTCAAAAGGGTTGGGAAGACTGGTAATGACAGGTCTCCTCATTTTTTTTTCCTTTAAAATTTTGAAATGAAAAAGGAAAAAGATTACTTCCCTTGCTATTTTGACATTGAAATTGAAAAATCACATATTTTTTCAATTTTTTCATGAACTTTTGTATAGCTTCACTGAAAGGGAAGGATAGCTCATCAAAGAGGGGAAGGAAGAAGGTTCACTTTGAGACTTCGGATTCTGAAGGTTCACACTGCTTTTGACCTTGCTCTCTCTATCCTATTTTCTCAATTTTATCTCATGCAATGGATGGTATTAGTTTCTTATAAAATTTTATTCTAGAATTTTGTGGGTTTGGGTTCAATTCTGGTGCTAGGTTTCTTCTTTCAAAAACTTTTCCTCTAATTAATTGGAACTTATTTTAATTTTATTGCTCTCATATGATTATTTGGATACTTTTAGATTCACCAACAGCAGGGATCAGAAGTTCATCAAAATCAGGTGGCAAAATCTCGTTTGAGAGCCCTGTTGCTAAAGGTATCACTTATACCTTCTGTCATATGTTCAGATTATCATATTGAATTGTCATATTAATAGGTCCTCCAATTAAATATGTCTGATTTTGTTGAACTGATCGATAATCTGTCTCTTGTACAACATCTGATTGTCAAGGAGATAGCAGCAAAGGGGGGAAAAGTGATAAAACAGGAAAGACTGGTGGCAAGGGCACTGTGCCAAAGGAACCAACTGTTCTAGAGTTGAAAACTGAAGAAGGTCTGTATTCAAATTGTCTAAGCACGCTTCCATTTCCTGATTCATATGTTCTTCGACTTTTTTTGAATTTCACAATAGCTTTATGTGATTTTATTTATGCTATTTCATTCTATTTCATTTGCCACTTCACATTCTTTTTGTTTGACTTAGATGGCTTTCTTTTTCCTGATGAGTCAGATTTATAAATTCAGGATAAAATGCTTTGCTGATAAGCTATAAGCTATTAAAAGAAAGCTCTACTTGCTATAATGAATGTAGTGTATTACTTTCTGAATTCGTTGCACTCAATTGGTTCGTTGTATGTAACTTAAAAATTTGACCAATTCTTTCTTGCCAAATTGACCAAGAGATTGCTGGAGGGAGAAGCAGCAATATTTAGGGGCTTGCTTTTTGGAAGTCAGTGACTGAAACTTCTTGTCAGCCTTGAGTTCATCAAGAAGACAACCCCCTTGTTGAAGACCGTCACCCATCTGAGAGACTTTGCCAATCCACCCATTGGCAGAAATCTTGGTCTAATAAAGCTCCAGCTTAATTGGTCTTGAATTAATACCCATTAGATCTTCACAAAGTCACCAACCTGGCCGACCTCTTTAACCCACCCGGTCTTGTTCTATTTTTTGACAGACTGTTATACTCTGGTTTGGCCCGCAGCTTGATCATTAAATTGGTTGGCTTTGGCCTTGGACCCAATGCACTAGTGTATTCCCTTCTTCCAATATGGACATCCCTTGATACATCCAGCCTGCCTGATTGGCCACCCAGAGTGATGCAGAATCGTGGCTGAACTAGATTGACCCATCTGACAATTTCGACTGGGACGAACTGGGTCCAATTGGGTTTTGTTCTGTAGAAAATGTAGGATTTATTTATTTGGGAAATTATTATTTCATCCTTTATTTTGGCAGGCTACATAGGAGGTTATTCATGGGAGTTTTTTTATTTCTTTTTTAGTTTTATTTTATTCTTTTTATTTTAGGAAGTTAAATAGATACATAGGGAATTATTTAGTTTCTACTTCAGTTTGTCTCCATTAATATGCTTTGATTTTTCCTTTAAATTGGACATGTAATACGGTAGAGATTGGAGATTTGAAGAATGGAATTTGTTTGAGTTGTTTATCGTTACCAGGCTGGTACGAGAGCAATGGTTGTGTGACCTCCATCCCCTCCCCCTCTTTCTCTGTGCGAGCTTCTTCTCTCTCTCTCTCTCTCTCACCCTTCTTTCTCCCTTTATTTCCTCTCCTTCCCTGTTTTCGTTTTTCTGCAACCAGCGACAATACCTGATTCAGGAAAAGCCTTGCTGAATCGTTAATCCTAATTTATTGGTCCTAGGTTATTCCCACCATTACCGTCGTTCCCACAGACGGCGCCAATCTGTTGCTGCCAAAAACCCCGCTAGTCCAACCTACACAAACACAGACGACGGAGGCCCATACTAACCTGTGACCAAACCTGAACCAGTGCCTATCACCAAGTTCAGTTTCAGGTCTGGAAGGCTGCTTCATCACTTGCTGATTTGAATGTCCATTAATTGAATTCCATAGGGTTGGGAGTTGGGAGTTCAATTCCAAATTCTCAATTGGATTGAGTCCTTATCGTATGAGTTCCATCAAATCACGCACAAGGACGGTTTACTGCCTCTGGTTTTCGTATTTCAAAGAAGAAGAAGAATTGTTCTATATTAATTACTCTTTATGTGGACACGTGTCTCAGAGGCGACACGTGTCATGGCCCCCACCGAGGGGTTATTTTGGCTATATCACCTGGTTTACCCATTTATGCCAATTTACTGTTATCCACAATGGTTCCTATTCTCTTTGATATCCTGCCTCCATTATTTACAGTTTTGCCATACTTAATTATTTGAGTTGTGCACTATCTAGTTGGGCCCATAAGCGATCGGAACAGGGTTTCGTAACCCCAGATCTGCATTACAGAGCCATCCAAACCTGCCTCATGTCCAGTTAATATATTTTTATGATACTGAAATAGCTAAAAACTGAGCTTAATTTTTGTCTGTTTATATATTAATTTCTAAAACCTGCAACCAAAACCTACCGAATAGTAAATGGGCTAACCACCCCACCTTAAAAAAAATAAAAATAAATAATAGTAATAATAATAAGTGGCTGGGCTTGGGCTGGCCTACCCTATCCCTCCAACAACAACAAAGCCTTGTCCCAACGCGTACCCTATCCCTCCCCAATTAATAAATGGCTGGGTTTGGATTTGGAATATAGCTCACCTTGTTCAACATGCTCATACTTGCCCCTCTGTGTGTGTATGTGAAATCCAACCTGCCTGGTTGCCAACCCTAATCATGTCCCCTCTTCCCTTATGGGACTTTACTGTGACCTGTCATCCTGTGGCACTTCTTGAAAAACCATGAAACAGCCTTTATTGTTCTTTTTTTATTCAAACCATTAGACCACTGGTGCTATATGTTTAGTTTGAATAGTCTTCAGTTTTGACCTTTTTGATGGCTTTAGAGGCCTCATCCACTGTCCCAGTGCATTTTACATAGGAGTTACTCCTTACCTCTTTGTAATGCAAAAGAAGGGGTTGTTAATTATTCAAATTCTTCCAAGTTGAAGCCTTTGCTTCAATTACTAGTACCCTTCCTTCTATGCCATCTCAAAGGATGGCCAAGTCAGTTATTGTTGCATTCATGAACTGCCAAGCCTTTGTTTCATTCCAAAGTTTCCAGAAGATTTAATAAGCGCCTTTGGGGATGTGAAGAATTGTAAAATATTTTACTGATAGATTGGTTAGGATGTTCAGATGGATGAGTGGAGCATCATAGGTGATAAAACAAGGGAAGTTCACTTAGTAGTTTGAGTGACTTTTATCTTAAATGTCGGTGTTTCTCTTGTTGCCACAAAAATAGGTACTATTGCGTACCTTTGGCCACTTAGATTCTGAAAATACTGCCTATGGAATTTAAGTTAGTGTTGAGTACAGGTGAAAACAAGTTTTGAACATGAGAATACATATTAAAGAAACTAGGAAATCATAAAACTGTCCTTGTGCATTGTCTCTCTGAACTTGTGGGTAAACGTGTTCTTGTGGACAATGAGTTCAAATGGTAAAGGTACTGCTTGTTAAAAGGTGGTGAATCTTTGTGACTACTGAATCTTTGCATATACCTTACTAATTACCATGTTTTTTAGATAATCCTGTAAATCTTATTTACTAACATAGGTGGATGATGGACCATGTGGTTGCACTTGTAAGTGCTTAAAGCATTTTTTTTAATCATTCCAGAGCTTCCAAAGGATGCAAAATGCCTGATGGATTGTGAGGCAGTAGCCCGTTTACAAGGAATCCAGGATCAGCAAGCCGTTCTGTCTCAGGACCCAGCTTTTAAAATGCCAGTGTGGGGAATCAGTTTAAAGCTTAATTTCCTTTCATCTTGAGTTTCTTTCATACAACTGACAGTATTTGCTGCTTATCTTGATTAGAAGAACTAACGTTGCTGACCCATTGATGGCTAAATTTCTGATGGGATATTCTGCTTTTCAGATCATTTGACAAAGGCCTGCTGTATGCCAAAGCTAGTAACCATTATATGAGTCATCAGTCTGTGAGACAAGTCCTACAGTATCCTTTCTGATGTTTGGAGAAATTGATTACATAGTTTATATTTTGGATGCTTAATTTGGTACCTTTCTCAGGGTTTAAATGCTTTTGAATCATTAACTCATATTATAGGAAACTCAAAAGACACGGCATCTCTGATGGCGAGGTTTGGAGCACAACACAAATGGTTTTCTCTTTTATAGATGTATTGAAAAAGATGGTTAGTTATTTAATATCACGTGATAAATTAATATTTAATGTATGCTGGCTGTGCAGATATGCATGATTGCTAACATTTGCCCTGAATCGGTTGATGAAGTGTTTGCTCTTGTTCCATCTTTGAAGGTAATTATGTTGTTTCCAGTTCTTGACTGATCTGATTCCTGATTCCCCAAACTTTAGGTTTGGGAAGCCACCTAAAGCTCCTAAGATTTTCTCATGAGCACATATGCTTGCACTATTAAATTTGTTGAATGAGTTGGTTACATCTCTTTTGGTTTTTGGCTTCTAATTTTATATTGTTCTACATGGTTACTCTTTGCCTTTCTTCTCCACAGGCCAACAGGCGCAAGATTGAGGAACCCCTCAAAGATGTATTTTATGAATTAGCCAAGTGTAAAAAACTCGATTGAATCTTTGATGACATTAACAGATCCTGTTTTTTGGTAAGCTGTTTCTAACACAATTTAAAAGAGTTGGGAGGTTTTGCTTGGTCAGTTGGTTGGGCTATTGAAATTTGTCTGATCAGAGCTGATCGACTCATCTTGGTTTTCTGGTGGTACTGTACTCTTCATGAGATTTAAAGTGATCCATGGATGTTAATTGTTGAAATTAGTTTAGTCTCTCAGTTAACCCAAAAAATGCTGGAATGCTACAATATTTTCTGAATCTTCATCATCCCCTTCCACACTCACAAAAGTCAAAACACACAGTTGAAGATCGATCTTATTACAAGCACCATCCACTTTAATTCTCAATGCAGTGCAGTAAATATGTGATTAAACTTTGTAGCGTAACTCACCATGGTTTGAGCTATCGGTATCATATTGGTATTGGAACCGATAATTGGACCTGTATTGGCTGGTTTTGCCTTCAAGATACCGATACTATACCTCTCTTTTTTTTTTTACCCAATGTCCATAAATGTCAATCAACTGTATCAGATTGGTATCAGTATTGGTATTGGTGTCAGCCAATACAGAAATGGATTGCCCGATATGTGTAATACCAATACCTCAAACCATGCTCAACTCATGGATTCGTGCGACTACAAATGTTTCAAAAAGACACTTATTTCCCTCATAAACCTCTCCATCGTTTCTCCCAACAGTATCAGGAGCTTTTGCAAGTCTGCAACTTAGCTTCAGCCTTAAGTTGGCTTCCCCAAGCCAACAAGCCAACAAAGAGGAGGATTATAGCGTACACTTGTATAATTGCATCAGGCTATACTCATTTTAGCTCGCAAAAGTTTACAATACATTGTATATAAAATATGCATTGTGGGTCATACATTTGATTTAGGGTGACATTTCATGTTTTCCTCATCTCATTCAATAGGGTTTGGATTTGTTTGATGGTATAGCTCTGATTGGAACCGATCGATTTTGTAAACAGCTCAATGTTTGGAATCGATGCCCTACTAGGACCAGGAGCTGATTGTTATGATCCCATATCAGTCATGGATTCAAATCCTTTGCAGTTGGCAGTGAGGATCCAACGGCTGGGAGAGTCTTGGCATGGACTCCAACCGTTGGATGTTCATTGCCACCCACTGCCTCTCCGCAGAGGATTTGTGTGCATCAATCATTATGGGGTGATTTCACATCGGTTTCACTAGAAAATTGATGTGGATTGACAGTAGTCTTGGGTTTCTTCACATTGTAAGTTAATTTATGAGGTTGAATTCTTTTAGGTTCATATCAGTGGTATCTGAGCAACTGGTCCATGGCCCAACCTGTACGTGGAAGGGCCGATTTGGTGCAAGAGAGAGAGAGAGAGAGAGAGTAGCCAAGGAAAGGGTTACATGTCACTAGGTAGAAACCCAAGAACAGAGTGGGAGCTATTTAAAAGGGCTACCTAATCTAGAGTGGATCGCTATGGACGTCGGGTTCAAAAGTGTGATGGTATGTTATGATACCATATCCATCATATGGGGAGTTTGATCCCGCATTGGTTTTGTAAAAACATTAATGTGGATTGATATTGTTTTTGTTTCTTTCACCTTGCAAGTCAGTTCATGGAGTTGAGTTTTACACACTATGCTTGATTGCTCTTTACCTATCAGAAGGCAAAGAAAAGGTCGGACCGTAATAGCCCACCGACCGGGTCCATTTTGGACCAACAATGGTAGAAGAAACAGAAAATCGCTACATCTCATTTTCGTTTTTCACTTCCGGCAAGTATTTTTTTTCCGATTCGGAAAATCGAAAATCTATGATAGGCTCTCAGTGAGAGACGCCATTAATAACACTGAAACGGTGCGAGAGGATCAGATCTCTCTCACTCGAGTTTGGAACACTTTCCACTCTCAGCTTCTTAATTTTTCGATTCGAAGCTGAGGATCACTTTCTTCTTGCTTCTTCTTCGTCGCCGCCATCTCTCACTTTGAATTATGCAGAATACTGCGCAAGCTTGGTTTATGGGGGGACCTAGTAACAATGATCAGAAGGAATCCTCGTCTCTCCTTGCCGATTGGAACTCTTACGCTGCCGCGAAAGCTTCGGAAGAAAGTGAATCCTCCAACTTAGGGTTCGATCTCGAAGCCGCTGTAAGGACTGCCAACGATACTGTCACTGGAACTTTTAGCGTGTAAGTGCAAATCTTAATTCCCCCCTATTTTACCTCTTTTTCATGGTCGGGTTCTTGAGATTGGACTCTTTCTCACTTTCCTGCTTGGGGTCTTTTGAATCCCGGTGGTCTATACTTGCTTTTACTCTATATGTTGTATTTATTTTCCTTGTATATTGAATTGTTTTCTGTCAGAAGATATTCCACTATTGCCAAATTGGAATTTTTATGTTGCTTTCATGTTTTTGTTGAGCTGGATTTTCGGATGAATTTTATTGCTTTTAGTTTCAGAATTAAGGAGGATTTTTCTTTCAATTTTTTCCAAGTTAGATCAGGGAGCGCTTATTCAGTTTTTTCTTGAGTGGAAAACGTACAAGAAGAATGTCAACTATTTAACAATTGCAATGGACTATATGGTTCATTTGGAGCTCAGAAGAGGCACCATGATAGATCACCCGGTATTCTTTGTGCAGAAACCTTGGATTTGGAATCTGGTTCTGTTGGAGCTTCAGTTAGACTAGTGATAGTTATGATTGGGGCTGATGCATTGAGTTGATATGTGACAGATAGATGGCTTCCTAAACTGATCCACATCAGCCTATGTGTCACCCTCTTTCCTCATTACAACTTTCTACCCAATAGCTGCTACCATTAGCGAAAACGATTACTTACCCACAAAGGTATTTGCTGCCTAACATGAGCTCCAATATCAGAGAATCCCAAAGCTGCCAACACATAATTCTTCCTTCTCTTAATGTAAACATTCTAGTGCTTTAGATTCTATGCAAGCACACCAATTTTTGGGTGAAGTGTCCCTAACTTAAGCAAAGAAAGGAGCAACCCAGTGTATGGGGCTCCCAATACTGCAGGGTCTTGGAGGGGCAAATGTACAATATAACAAAAAATTCAGTGGACCCAAAGCCCAGTGGTGCTAGTGTATGTATACCATAGCCTAAGAATGCAATGGCATTGGCTGAGTGCTTCCCAACTGAGGTTATCAACAATATTTATAGAGTTCGTCAAACCCACCGAAGATCAGTATATAGCAATAATCAGCAATGATCTACAGTTGCAAATTATAACATCCCATCTCCAACTCATAAAGATCATGATTCAATTGCCGCCTACCCTTTGCTTTCATCTTGAACCACCCTTTATAGGTCCTTGCCAAAAATCCTGGTTCGGGGATGTGGTGAAATAATTAATCATATATACACGGTTCTTGCCCAACCTGGACCCAACCTGGACCCAACCCTGAACCTTTCCAGTTCTTTGCCTCCCTAGTCTCAAAACCAGGATTATTATCAGGACCAACTTTCTCTTGATAAAGCTGCCTTAAAACAGTGTATTTTTTTGGAAGAAGGTACTGGCAGTTTAGCACTCTTCCCTCTAGAGTTAAGCGATTCTTCTGATTAAAAAAAAAAAGTGATGACATTCTACCCAGGCTGCCTAGTCTTCTTCTTCTTTCCCCCCCCCCCCCTTTCTGGAGTCTCATATTTTACATCTTTGTTGTGTCATGAACAACAAGCTTTGTGTTTCCTGCTCTTCAATGAAATGGAAAGTTCCAAAGGATCCAGATTACCGATTTTAGGTTATTGATAAAGGACATAACCAAAGGGGCATGCTGGGTCCAACAGTAATGTATGAATGCTGCGACCTGATGGTCAAGCGGTCGAAACAGGCTCTAGACATTCTCAAGGTAAGGCCGCTTAAATCCCCCCCGGGGACTGTGCACATGCGGGAGCCTCATGCACTGGGCACCTTTTTTTTTTGATAGAGGACTTAACCAAAATAATTCTTATTTGTGGACTATTAACCATTGATATGTTACTGTGAAGCAGTGGTTTTACATTCTTAAAATTTTTGTTTCATAGTTTATATTCCATTAGCCATTTATATGTGCATGGAGAATATTTAGAATGGTTTGTGCAGGTTGGTGTTTGAACTCTCTGGATTAAGGATTGAGAGTGTGGGAATGGAGGAAGGTGGTTGTATGTTATGTTTCCCATTCATTATCCAGTGCTAAAGTGCTTATAATGATATAATGATTTATATGGTTGACTCCTAATGTATTGATAAGGCAGACATGTGTTCTTCACTTGATAAAATTGGTAGAAAGATTACATAAGTATCTTTATCTTCTCCTTACAGGAATTGAAATGCTGGTCAGTTGGTGGATTGCTTTATTTACTTTACCTAAATTTGATTTCCTTTTTCTCTGGTCATACCTGCTGAATTTCTACTATTTGATATTGTGTAGGGTTTCGAAAGGAGTGAAGGATTTGCCAGGGAACCTCCAGTCTGCTACCACCTATGTCCCTTCTGGAAAAGCTCTCATGTACTTTGGTTTATTCCTGGCCACTGGAGTGTTCTTCGTTTTCATTGCATTTACCATGTTCCTTCCAGTCATGGTGCTAATGCCACAGAAATTTGCTATCTGCTTTACCCTTGGATGTGCCTTCATCATTGGATCTTTCTTTGCCCTGAAAGGTCCAAAAACTCAGCTTGCGCACATGTCATCAAAAGAGGTATTTTAACTTTTTGAATATTTTACTGGGTAACATTTATCATTTATTCCTGAGAAGGCAACAGTCAAATCAGTTGATCCTCATGCTGGACACTTCTTGTACCAGAGACTTCCTTTTACGTTGGGATTCCTTGGCTGCATGGTGGGTACTATCTATGTTTCCATGGTGCTCCACAGTTATGTTCTTTCTGTGCTTTTCTCTGTATTACAGGTATGAAATTTCTCATCATCTTTTATACTCTTTCTGATTCTTGCTCTGCTTTCTTTTTTACAACATTTGGTTAGCATTTCATTTAGTTTCTCCTTTTAGTAAGGAAAAAAAAATGTTTTTTTTTTGCATTTATTCAATCTAGATAAACCAAATCCACCTTCCTCCTCTAATGGGTGAAGCTGAATCCATTTTTTTCATATTTGCTATATAACCTGCTAAACAATGAACAGTTCTGTTTTCTCAAAAGGGTAATTTAGTCTTCCAAAATAAATAAATAAATAAAATAAAATACTTATTTAATCTAAACAGTTACTGAAACTGTGCAAACACCTAATCGACCTCATTGTACCTATCTTTCCTATGTGGTGTTTGGGGATCTACCTATCACTGAGGTAATGCAAGCGCAGAGAGAGGATGCACATTCTACCTCTCTAGTCAGTTTAATCGTTACTCTGTCCACTGACTTTATGCCATTCAGTTGTGCCCTCTATCTAAATTAGTGGTAATTGTGGATACTTCTCAATTTCAAGGATAAAAAAAATGGAAATATGTATTCCATTTTAACTGATGTTTGCTCAACTTTGACTAGGTACTCGCACTTATATACTATGCTATTTCTTACTTCCCTGGAGGATCTGCTGGACTGAAGTTCCTTATGTCGTCTCTCATGTCTTCAATCATGAAATGTTTTGGCAGGTGATGCTGATGTCTTTTGAACAACCTCCACCCCTGCCCCCGTCCACACCCCAAAAGGAAAAAA
>NC_056567.1:27505348-27508094 GCF_013358625.1 Macadamia integrifolia | reverse complement strand
AAAAAAAAAAAAAAAGAAGAAAAAAAAAAGAGGGAAAACAGAAACATAACGAAAAAGGAAATGAAAAACTAAGGATTGCATTTTTGTTCTTTAGATGGTATAATGTGGAATAGAGCTGATTGGAGGGCAAGGATCCATGTAGCCGACCCCATTTAGTTGGGATAAGGTTTGTTTGTTTGTTTGTTTAGATAGATACTGTCTATGAGAGTTGTGTTCTCAGATAGAACTTGCATCCATCTGCCTTGGACCGGTTGCCATTTGTTTCATACTGTTTTCATAACAGATGGTCAAATTTGGATAAATTGCACTGAAGAACTTGTAGGGCTTTTGGCCCATTGGATTTTAAGAAGTTTTAGCTGATGAAGATCTGGGTTCTGTAAATTAGAAAAGGGCTCGTCTGAAGTGTGATGGTCCACCGTATTCATGCTACCCTCGTCCTTACCAGTGGTTCCTTAATTGGTAGGTATCCTCTAACCTGATCAAATAGTCTTAAAATATTCTCGCATCAGTGCTTCCATATTGAGCACTGTGTTATGATGTTCTGATCAAAGTGATGCAATGTTTTGTTGGTTCCATTGGAATTATACACAAATGGTCCACAGATTTAGATCATGGATATCTCATTCTCTTGGTTATGTTGGAAATATACACGCAATGGTTCACAGATTTAGAACCTTGAAACTTCTTTTTCCGATCCTGTAATTTTTATTTTTGCATTCTTCAACTGATAGGAAGATCAAAGATGGAAGCAAGAGAGCAACATGAAGTCAGTTTAACGGTTCTGCTAATTCAATGTATTTACTTTTGAATCATCCCTAAAGAACACTCAGAAACGGATTCCATAAAATTTTCCTTTATCAAGTGGTTTTTACCTAGAAATGAAAGGAACCTCAGGTATAAGGGCATTGGCCCCTCAATTTGGCCAAGTTTTACCAATGGTTTGCAGTTTGAGGCAATCCAAACCTGAGGTAACATTAGCTGATTTGCTAGTTTCATTCCTTGGTGGATTCCTTTTGTCTTTCCTTGTGTTCCTGATCTGTAAAAATGTTGAGATCAGAGAGCACCCCTGCTTCTTTAGATTCCTCTTCAAAGCAACTGTCTGTTCGAATCATGGATTTAAAATTGGAATTGGATCAGGTAAATTGTCGATTCCTGCCATTCTGGAGGAGGGAAGCAATCTGGGTTTTTGGGGTTCAAGTGATTCCGGCTACTTTCTGACTAGTTCCGGCAGATAAGGAACGGAATTGGATTGAAATTGGTTGTACTCATTCAGATCTCCTAACCTTTTTTGAGTCTGTTCAAGGGGGGAGCCCTCTTATTAATTCCAGATAACATATTTGCTGTGTTTTGAAGAAAAGTTAAAAAGTACTTTTGGATCAATGGTTTAGGTCTGGTTGTTGCTTAAAGGTAAACTGTTTGGTTCCTTGGTCTAGGACTACTCCACCTCTCCTTTTTGAGACATTGTGTGACAATTTGCTTTACGCTCTTCGACTGGTTTCTCACATTATACTCTGCTCGCATGATTAGCTTTAGCTCAAATAAAATATGCCTCATGGAATAGTAAAACTTGGAAAATTATTAAAAAATAACTTCATCGTCAAACAGTCTCTTTGTGAAGAGGGGTGAGGTTGCGTACATTATGATCTTTCTTAGATCCCATAGTGACGAGAGCCTTGTGACTGGGTATGCCCTTTTTTGTTTGAAGAGGTTGGATGGTAAGGTGGCTTACCCTTCACTTCTTATACTCATAACAAATCCACATAATGGAAAACTGATCAGAGAGAGGGGTAGGCAGGTAGGTGCACAACTCCATTACTACCATTTTGATCACCGTTTTAGTAATCGGTGTTAGATTGGTCAATTCAATATTGGCAGAGGCTGATATCGATCTTACGTTGGAATTTATATCGGACCAAGGGTAAAGAAAACCTAAAAACTTGATTTTTTATGATAATAAGGGTAAAATTGTCTGCTACGAGTCGATTTAGACAGGTATCGGCTAAGACATTTACCGATTATTGAATCCAATCTTTTGATCATGGTTTAAGAATTCATAAAGGATTGGCCGATACGATATAGACATGATTCTATTTTTAATAAAGAATGGTATTTTGATATGAAATTGAGCCGATACAATCAGATACCGCCAATCAATATCAGTAACGGCGGGGCGGTGACAGATCTAAATCCATGCTCCCACAGTCCCACCCCTATATGGGATGGGCCCATGTGTGGCATGTGCTCTGGGATTTAGATCTGAGATCTTTTAAGAAGGTTTACAGGGTTGTAGCTTATTTAACTGGTAGTGAATTTTTATGGGGTTAGGTAATCAGATTCAATTTATTAAGTTTAAAGTTTCTCCCCACTTGACATCCATTATTTTGGCTCTTTTCCCAATGCTTCGATGAAAGAGAAAGTTTTATCAATAATCAACAACAGAAAGAAAATAAACACATGTCACATGTGTAGAGAGAGATAAAGAGGTAGGGAATAGAAATCCGGAAATTAGGAAAAAGATGAGAAGAAAACCAGTTAATTAGGGAACAATGATTTGACTTTAAATATCACATTTAATGCAGTTTAGCCTCGATAATTACTAATGGAAGCCACTGTGGTAAGTTTTTTTTTTTTTTTTAACATTTTTTTATCATGACCCAATAGGCTACCTGGATGAAAGCCCAAAGGCAGCCGGGCGGCGTCTTAACTCAATGAAGGACGACCTAGGAATTGCGTGGGTGGGTGGGTG
>NC_056567.1:27480514-27504666 GCF_013358625.1 Macadamia integrifolia | reverse complement strand
TCCCCCCTCCCCCCTCCCCCCCTTCCCTTTTTTTGCTTTACCTAGACAGAATGCCAAGCATGGCACAATCACCTCTACTATGGGGCATACATTAGCAAAAGAAAAATACTATAGTAATAAGAAGATCAAGAGAAAATTGGCCGAGTTTTAATTTTAGTAAAAGCATTTTGTCCAGGATGTGTTTTTCTCTCTCCTCTGTTTGAAAAGACATTTCTACTCCTTATAGGAAAGAGAGAGATTGACACAGAGAAATAATATCGTATGCTTTGTTGTTGGATAGAGAACCACTTTCCTTTTAGTGACTCCCACCGGCCACTGACTCCCCCCGGCCAACTTAAAAGATAAAAGAGAGTTGCAGCTTTTCTTGCTTCATTAGTTTCACTGCTGTAAGTGTGGAACCATCCACTTTAAATCAAAATGTACAATTTGTCTCTATGCAACAGATGGTGATGGCCCAGTGTGGGGGAGAAAGTACTAATAGCTAGGGGTAAAGATTGAGCTTCAATTATCCAATGATGTTGGATCCAGGGTTCAACGGTTCGAAAGTGAACCGGAATCTTTGGCATCCGGTTCCATTTTGAATTGACCAGAATTGGGTAGAATCGACAATGAAAACCCTAAAATCGGCCATAAATCATTCTAGAATCGGCTTCTGTACCATTTCAGATTGATTTGAATAAGAATCAGCTGGAATTGGAATCGGCCACCACTTGATTGGATTGTTGGAAAGCACACCCCTCATTCCCCCCTAAAAGTTCATCTCTCTCTCATCAACCTTAAGGTTTTAAAACATGGAATTAGGACTCGGATAGATTTTTGCTAGTTCAACCTGGAGCAGCCCTAGAATCGGTGTTTTTATGCTTTTACACTGTCCATTTTAGGTATTAGTTACTTATCTATTCAATGACTTTGACATTGGACAATCCCATAATAGCGGGTTGGGTGAATTCATTAATAGAAATTTGTTGACATTTCAGCCTTTCTTTTCCTTTCTGGGCCTATTTGAAAGAGAATTTAATACCTCTTGATCGTGATACAAATTAACATTGTCTCATTCTAATCCATATCGACTGATCTAACCGATCTGGATTCTTGAAACCCTGATCTACCATCTAAAAACAACAATGGGTTTGCACACACTCTCTCTCTCTCTCTCTACACATACACATTCATGTGCACTGCTTGTACCTATGGTCCCAAAGTGAAGGGTGGAATAATAAAAGAATAAGACTACAAGGGGGAAGGTATATCTTGGTACCATCGTGAAAGTATAATGTCCCTTAAACTAATCTTAAAGCATAAGTCTCTCTTAATTAGTCTTTCACTCTCCTCTCCTCTCCTCATGTGCCTGTGACGGTGTCTTTCCACTTCTTTCCCCAACAGATTACAATCACAACTCAACTCTTTCTCATTTTCCATTCCTTCTCCATCCACCTTCTTCAACCATAAAATAACCCACAAAACCATGTCTCTCTCTCTCCTCTTTCTCTCACTAACAGAAAAGTGAAAAGAAAATAAATATGTAAGAAAGGAGGTCCTGCAAAATTGCAATTGCAGTAGCTAGGGACCACTTCCATTTATTTAGTTCTTTTTCTTTTTCAGTGGTGTCACCATCTCTTCTTTTAATGTTGTTGTCTCTTTTTTTTATCTCCATGTTTTATTCATAGTTTTTTTGTCTTTTAATTCTTTTTTTTCTTGTTTTTAACCTTTCCAATTCTTATCAGAGATCAGCTAAACTGTACAATAAGAAGCTACGAAGATGAGATTAATTACCTTTTCTCTTCTCCTTATTCCCTTTTCTCAGTTCTTTTAGTTTCACTTGTTTCTTAATTCCACCTCCAAAGGTTTATTTTTTTCACAGCAATGGTCAGATGCCACCCGACAAGATGACCAGAGAAGCATTTTATAGAAGTGTGTTTTTTTTTTCACTTATTCCTCACTTCCATGTGCTCTTCACCATGTTACAGATTCCACACACTGCCTTCATATATAGACTAATACAAACAGATCTCGATCCATGTAACTTAAAGTTTTTAATTTTTTAATTTTTAATTTTTTAATTTTTTTTAATTTTAAAATGGATCATGAACTTGAAGTTGATTTTTTTAAATGGATATTGAACTTGAAGTTATTAGTCTTTAAAACCCATTTTTTCTCAATGCCAATTGACTAAAACTAAGGGTGTCAATTCAGAACCGGAACCGAAAACCAGAATTGAACCAAAAAATGTGGTTCAATTTTGGATTTAAAAATGAAATTTAATCAGTATGATTCAATTTTTTTTTTATTTAGGCTGCGTTTGGTAATGTCTCAGAAAAATGTTTCTAGAGTTTTGTAAAGCATTTGGTGCATTTACGGTGTGTTCCATTTTTTTTGGAAAAAAAAAAAACATGATAGTGAACGGAACGATAAAAGGCAGTTCTTTCGTTCAAAGGGAAAAAAAAAAGAAGGGCATTTTGACACAAAATACTGAAATTTTCGTTTTTGACAAGATAGAAACATTACCAAAAGCAGCCTTAGAGTTAAAACTGTGGATTTGAACTAAACCAAATAAAACTGAACTTGAGCTAAATAAAAGCAAACTGAAACCAAATAAGAACCAATAAAACCTAATAGGTTGCATCAAAATTTCAAAATCATATTAGACCAAATATATGAAAATCAATAAAGAACCGAACCAGAATAACTGAACTAATTGACACCCTTACTAAAGCCTTGGGTTTAAAATTCCGGAATTGGGATCTAGATCAGTCCTGGCCCATTTTGACTCAGATCGGAATCAGCCCCAAATTGACCTAACCGTAGATTTTGAACAAGGATCGACCAGCCGGTTCGGATGACCCAATCCTAATGTTTAAAACCATGCCAAAACCAATCCTTATTTTTCATTTTAATCTCAAGTAAATAGTTAACATTTAGCTTTCTAACACTATATAATCAAAGCCTATATCAACTATGTTTCAACCAAACAGTAGGGTAGAACTAGATGAAGGGTAGGCTGCATTTGTCATTCTAGGTTTGATTTTACAACTCCTAAATCTGACTAGCCATCCATAAAACTGAGGAACTTAATGGAGTTAAAACATGGAATAACAGATGAAGGATAGAACTAGAACCTAATTATTACACAATGCCCTATTCAAGAGATGGCCTATCAATTAAACAATCAGATCAAGAAGTATGAAGGCCACCTGCAATTAATGGGGTTTTGCTAATTGACTTTCAAAATTAAAAAAGAAATTCCTTCCTTAGTTTTGTTGATTCCTAATTCATGTCTCATTGAAGCAAACCATTTCCATTAGTCCAAGAAATGACAACCCATTTTTAACTAAAACAAATGTAAGAGAATATACACCACAGAGCTCAAAAGAAGGGGAAAAAAAAAATTAGAACTCCATTATACACAACCAAATTAACAGATATATAAATCAATAATGCACCTCCACCTGATCTATCAATTTAGAGATGAAAACAAAAAACCCACATGATCCAGTTACATTAAGCATTAATCAAATCAATAACCCATCTGCCTCACAATTCACCATTTCACTATCTCATAATAAACAAACAAGTAAAATAATAGAAAAAAGAAGGTGTTATTGGATCCAGATCTTCTGGTTTTCCTCTATAAACAAAACATGGGGTTCACCCCTCAACAATCCCAAAACAGATCACTGTTCTTTTCCCGTTAGCAATGCCTGCAATTCCAAAGAATCTCTTCCCTTCTCCCAATGTCTTCTCTATCACTTTCCTTCTTTCAATAAACTCTCTTTTTTTCTTAAGATGTTTATCCATTGATGTACAGGGTCAAGCTCTTCTGGCATGGAAAAACAGTCTAAATAGCTCCACAGACTTGCTAAGTACATGGAATCCTTCCCACCCAAGTCCCTGCAACTGGTCTGGGATCGTTTGCAATTCAAATGGCGAAGTAATCCAGATAAGTTTAAAATCAGTGGATTTGCAAGGTCCACTGCCTTCAAATTTGCAATCTCTCTTGTCTTTGAAGTCTCTTATCATCTCAGGAACCAATCTAACAGGGCCGATACCAAACGAAATTGGAGATTATCAAGAATTGGAACTCATCGATCTCAGCAGCAATGCTATCTCCGGTGAAATTCCTGTAGATGTTTGCAGACTAAGCAAGCTTCGTACCCTGTTTCTCAGCTCAAATTTTCTTGAAGGAGGAATTCCTTCAGAAATTGGAAATCTTTCAAGCCTTCTGTATCTGAAGCTCTACGATAATCAACTCAGCGGTGAAATACCAAGAAGTATTGGAAGATTAAGCAAGCTGGAGGTCTTCAGAGCAGGTGGAAATCAAAATCTGAAAGGAGAGTTGCCAACAGAGATTGGGAATTGCAGTAATTTAGTAATGTTGGGTCTTGCAGCAACCAGCATTTCAGGAAGTCTTCCTTCCTCAATTGGGTTACTGAAGAAGATTCAAACCATTGGGATTTACACATCTCTCCTATCTGGTCCCATCCCAGAAGAGATCGCAAACTGCAGCGACCTGCAGAACCTGTACTTGTATCAGAATTCCCTCTCTGGTCCCATACCAAGAAGGATTGGGGAATTGAAGAAGCTCCAAAGCATTATTTTATGGCAGAACAGCTTTGTGGGTACCATCCCTTTTGAGCTTGGGAACTGCAGAGAGCTTAAGGTGGTGGATTTATCCGAGAATTTGTTGTCAGGAAGCATACCTGCAAGTTTCGGAAATCTCTTGGGGCTTCAAGAGCTTCAACTGAGCATTAATCAGTTAACGGGCACTATACCTTATGAGATCTCAAACTGCACAGCTCTGACTCACTTTGAAATTGACAACAATCAAATTTCTGGTGAGATTCCAGTAGGAATCGGCAATCTACAGAGATTGACATTGTTCTTCACTTGGCAGAATAAGTTGACAGGTAAAATCCCTGAAAGTCTTGCAAATTGTCAGAATCTTCAAGCTCTTGATCTCTCCTACAATCAAATTTTGGGTCCCATACCAAAACAGATCTTTGGATTGAGGAATCTCACGAAGCTTCTGCTGCTATCCAATGATTTATCGGGTTTCATACCACCGGACATTGGAAACTGCACGAACCTGTACCGGTTTCGAATCAATAACAACAGGCTCACTGGTACGATTCCAGCCGAGATTGGGAACTTGAGGAATTTGAATTTCTTAGACATGAGCAACAACCGGATCGTCGGTGGGATTCCTCCGGCGGTCTCTGGATGCGAAAAACTCGAATTTCTCGATCTCCATTCCAATGGGCTCACCGGTTCGGTGCCGGAAACGCTCCCGAAAAGCCTGCAACTCCTCGACATATCGGATAATAGGCTAACGGGGCCATTGACTCCGAGCATCGCTTCGTTAACAGAGTTGACAAAATTCATTATTGGGAAGAACCGAATCAGTGGTGGAATCCCCGCAGAGCTGGTATCGTGCAGTAAGCTACAGTTGTTGGACCTCGGAGACAACGGTTTCTCAGGTCAGATACCTAAGGAATTGGGTCGGATTCCGGCACTGGAGATATCTCTGAATCTGAGCTGCAACCAGCTCTCCGGTGAAATCCCACCTGAGTTCTCTGGTCTGGACAAGCTCGGGATCCTGGACATCTCCCGCAACCAGCTTACCGGGAAATTGGACATGCTTGCGGGTCTCCAAAACCTGGTCGTTCTCAACATATCCTTCAATGGCTTCTCGGGAGAATTACCAGATACCCCATTCTTCCGGAAGCTCCCGGTAAGCGACCTAACGGGGAACAAAGATCTCTACATCTCCTCCAATGGCGGCGTCGTGACACCGGCTGATCGGGGTCGGATCACCAAGCCCGCAATGAAGCTGGTAATGTCCATCCTCGTCAGCGCCAGTGCGGTACTGATGCTTCTTGCGGTGTACATACTAGTGCGGGAGCTTGGGGCGGCGAACAGAGTACCGGTGGAGGATGACAGTTGGGAGATGATACTCTATCAGAAATTCGATTTCTCAATCGACGACGTCGTCCGGAACTTGACGTCGGCGAATGTGATCGGAACAGGGAGCTCGGGGGTGGTGTACAGGGTGGGGATCCCCAATGGGGAGATGCTGGCGGTGAAGAAGATGTGGTCTTCTTCTTCTTCATCTTCGTCTCCGTCGCCATCGGAGGAGGAAGAGTCGCCGGAGATGGAAGGAGCATTCGGGTCGGAGATCCGGACTCTTGGATCGATCCGACATAGGAACATAGTAAGGCTTCTGGGTTGGTGTGCCAATAGGAGGAGGAGTGTGAAGCTTTTGTTCTACGACTACCTACCAAATGGAAGCTTGAGCTCTATGATCCATGGTGATGGTAATGGGCAAGAGCAGGGGAACAGGGCGGCGGAGTGGGAGGTGAGGTACGAGGTGGCGCTGGGAGTAGCGCATGCACTGTCTTACCTGCACCATGATTGCGTCCCTGCAATCTTACACGGTGATGTTAAGGCTATGAATGTGTTATTGGGTCCGGGTCTGGAGCCTTACTTAGCGGACTTCGGGTTAGCCAGGCTTGTCAATGTTGTTGATAATGACTCATCTAAGGTGACCCTCAAGCCTCACTTGGCTGGATCCTATGGTTACATAGCTCCTGGTAAGTCTTTGGCTTCTACTGCTTTTCTTTTTTCCTAGTTTTTATCCATTCTCTTGGGCGGGTTTGATGGATCCATGGGAGTAAGGGTGTCAAAGTTCAGCCCGGATCAAATTGAACCGAACCCTAATCGGTTTGATTTTGATTTGGGTTTTATGAATTGAAACTGCTAGAAATTACTATCAAAATTGGACCAAACTAACCAATTGATTAGAATCAGTGCCAAAACCGGCCAACGAACCAAATTGGTTTTAGTTTTTGGAAAGTGAAATTTCATTTGGTTTTGGTTTTAGACTAGAATGCAACCCATTATTTGACATTATAGGACTATATATCTTCATGAGGTTGTAAACCAAAACAAATTCTAAATTGAATCAACACCAAACCGATTGACACCCTTACCATAGACCGTTGAAAACCATTGGTGTCCGAACTGGTCAGCCCACCAGCCCATGGCACATTGAACCCGAATTCACCCGACCATTGATCATCAGGTCATGATGGTCCAGCATCTGGTCCGAGTTTAAACCAGTTCTTGTCCGTTGCTTTATTTTTTAAGGAAAATGATGAATGGAAGAAGCTGAGAAGAGTTTGGGTTGTGGTTTTGTCACAATTGCAGAGCATGCATCAATGCAAAGAATCACAGAGAAGAGTGACGTTTACAGCTTTGGAGTGTTAGTATTGGAGGTGCTGACAGGAAGGCATCCATTGGACCCAACCTTACCAGGAGGAGCACATCTGGTCCAATGGGTTCAGGACCACTTGAAAAGGAAGGGAGACCCAGTGGACATACTTGACCCAAGGCTTCAAGGCAGGCCTGACCCTCAGGTGCATGAGATGCTTCAGACGCTGGCTATCTCCTTCTTATGTGTCAGCGCAAGGGCTAGTGATCGTCCCATGATGAAAGATGTTGTAGCCATGCTCAAAGAGATCCACCATGTAGAAGTTCTAAGGTCAGACAAAGTTACAGTGAAGAAGGAAGCAGCATCAACCATGGTTCTTTCTTCTTCTCCTCCTCCTCAGGCTCAGGCCCAGGCTCGGAAACTGGTCTTGGAAGGATCTTCTAACTGCTCCTATGCCTTTTCTGATGACTCCATCTCCATTTAAAAGTTTAAAACCAGAGGTTTCAGAACTCAAGATCAAGGAAGTTAACCAGTACCAGGCCACATTGCAGTGGAGAAGATTGAGAAATAGTTTTGTACCTGTATGGGTATCCAATCACTGGATCAGTGCCAAGTGCCAACCAATCTCCAATCAACCTGAATTCCTGATACTCAAAAAGTCCAAACTCCATTGTCTAAGCAAGCAACATGAGGAGGTAGGGAAGACAAGCATGTGATGGAACATGGAAGTGAGTCAGTCCACATGAGCAAACAGATTGAATCTCTCTTTCAAGTCCAAAACCCAATCCAAAAGGATCCTGTACATTGTCTAATTAATTGATTGATTATTTATTTTAATTTTAATGTAATTTCTCATCTGTCTAAGAATTCAATGCCCAATTACCCCACAATCTTGCCAGTTTCTTTGTCAGTCACTCTTTCATAAGATGAAAGTGTAACTAACACCACCTAAAAAACACAATAAATGGATAGACAAGAAAAGAAAAACATAATAAGACAAAAACAATGATTAAATAATGATGAGTTTATGTGTTTCTTTTCTTCTTTTCTTACATTCCAAACATACCCAAATGAGGGGCTGGAGTCAGAAGAGACACCCATTAATAGGAGATTTGAGAAATTCGGTAAGTAAAATACCAATCCTATCAACATCAATATTTGCCAAATTTTCCCCCAGATCTTGGGCCCCACAGTTTAATACTTCTTCCTTGACATGTTCTTTGTGTGCTAGTAGTCATTCTCAATTTCTCATACTACAACTGCAGGCCAAGTTGGCCAACATAGGCAGCAACTTCTATGTAACATGGGCATGACAGAATTCAAAGGCAACAACTCTCCATGGCTTTTGCAGTGTCATCACATGGAAACTGATACTTCTGCTACCATACACGTGACAAAGTAGATACCAGATTGAATGAAGTCATCAGTTGTTATGATCCTCAAGTTATGCAGTGCTTGGAACTCCTGGATCACAATTTTGCAGGAAACTCAAGAGGTCTTCATGATGGCAATTTCCTCTTGACTTACCTGAGCAATGAGAAACCCCTTCATCAATTTGTCAATATTTTTCTTATACCATGTAATCAATGGATTTAAAGACAAGCATGCTCTATGGTGGATGCTGGGCTTCCAACTTCTTTACAATGTAGTTGGTAACACTCCAGTTGAACCCTCGATATTGTAGCCACCTAACAATTCGTGATTTCCGTGTTTCATGTGGCACATCCCCACCCCGCTGCCATTGCTTGGAGGCCTGAACAAATAGACGTTCCAATGAAGAATCAGACATGCCAAATCTCAACTCCTGATCACCACCAGAATCACCATGCTCAAAAGTGAGTTTCATTGCCTTCTCTGCATCTGCTCCATCCACTCCCTTTTGGTGCAGTGCCTGATTTCACAAGATAAACCATTGATTGGTTTCAAGCATTTCTTTCAAGAATAATAATAATAAAAATAAGGAGACTTATCTTAGAAATATCTTATTTTTTTAAACAAAAATGGAAACAAGAAGATGCTTATGCCTCTATAAATGTTTTAGCTAATCCAAAAATGGGCAGCTGCACCAGTGCCTCATAATATCAATAAACAAACAACACATCTCTTCTAATATTTCATAGGATCTGTCTGAATAACACCTATGGAGTTGGTGTCATCGGAAGTTGTGACCTGCTTCCCTCTACCCCCATGGCCCCATCTTTAAATTTTTTTGTGCCAATAGAAGGTCAGAAGTGTAAAATTCAGTACCACCCATGCCAACAATTAGTCCCCTTCCCTTCTTTCATTGGAAGCACCAAATTTAGGAAAACGAAGCCAAATTAGGAAACTCCTATTCTGCTACTGTGATTGGAAGGAATATAGAGGGTTTTTGTACAAGGAGATGGAACTCAAGGTGACTTGTCCAGTTTCATCTCACAATTCAAGTAAGCTTAAATTTTAAAAGATAACCACATGGTAAAAAAAAACAAAAAGGGAATACCCATTATAGACTTTAGCAGCACCAACAGGTTTGTATAATACACAAAAATAAGAGATGATTGGAGGTAAGGATCCATGTAGCCGACCCATTTAGCTGCGGATAAGGCTGAGTTGCTGCTGTTGTACACAAATAAGAAGGTAATAATGTGCAAACGTCATTACATCTGGACTGGAATAGCAGTCTGAAAAATGCATTCACTTACTTGCTTGATTCTCCTAGGCCCCCAAAATGACGAAGACCATCTAGACCGTGAAAAAGATTCTGCATATAAGTAATCATTGATTAACCCCCTACAAGAAACCAGAAAGGTTGAGAAGGATCCTGTCAGCATGAAGATATGTCTTCATCTATTGCAATTTGGTGTAAGCATTTCAAAAGGAGAAATACCATTATCTCAAAAGAGAAATGTGGGGAAGTAATCATATCTATCTGCAAAGAAGATGATCACATTCCCTTCCTATTTAAAATTTAGTTTCAAAAACTTGCCCATATCAATGGACATAACAGGAAGACCATATCAGATGGATAGTATCAATCTGAAGGTGGAGCACTTTTTGGTGTCACAGGTATGGCTGGGAAGCTCTAATAAAAGCGGATAGGAGCCATTGGGATGATGAGGGAAAATTCGCTACACACCTGCACTGGCAATCAGTAATTACTTCCTCAATTATATTGTGAGGAAATCTCTTTCCATGCAGTTTTTTCCGCAGCTCAACTGCTGTATATGCTCTGCAGAAGTAGAGAGTACATTCAGATTATTGACAGAGTACATATAGAATGAGATTGTATAGCTAACAACAAGTGACAAAGTAAAGGCAATGCAAAGGAGGACAGGCAAAGCATGCACATGCAGTGACAAAGAAAAGCATTTTAAGGTTCACACCTTGAGACAGTAGTAAAAAGTTAATTCCATGTTTACTCTCAAGTTTCTCAAAAGACTGATGAATTAATCATTCAAATTTTAAGAGATTGTGGCGGTGAAAAAATTTACCCACTCCAAAGAAATCAATAGATTAAGATAATAATTTTTCAATCAAAAGCAACACTTCAGGCAGTCAACTAGCTGCACATCCATCTCACTACAGATGGTATAACTCATAGCATTTAATACCTGACTTAAATTCTTTAATTTTTCACACACACACACACATAACTTTACCTTAATGCAGTCAATAACATCATGGCTAGTCAAGTCAATTGACTAATCATTTTACCTAGGAAGAATTTAACTACATTGGTGATGAGTTCAGTATAAGTAAAATATCAGCAGCTCTTAACTTCAAAATTCAGATGAAATAAAAGTAACTGGCATTTAGGAGTCAGAACACATGAAGTCAGAGCAAAACATCTTTAAATAAATATTAGTGAATATGTTAGGGAAAAAAAATTGTCAAAGCACATTATTTTGGAGTGATATGAAGAAAAGGTAGGCCGTAAAAAGAACCTAATTATCAATTCAGGCACTGAGAGTTCACAATGCATACCAACCAAGATCAACAGTAAAAGAATTTGTTGCAATATGATTCATTTTCTTTGCACTCTAACTTCTCCTTTCTCAGATAAGGTTTATTTAGAAATACAGAATGAAAAAGAGAGTAGCATCTCTGATGGAAAACGGTAAATGGGTAATTTGGTAAATCCAAACCCAATAGTGTGTAATCTTAATACTTTCCCTAAGAATTGACCATGCAGGAGCTCTTGAAGGTAAGAAGCAAAGGAATCAACACCACTTGAAATCACAAACAGATACTAATGAGATGTTCTAACCTCCTTCCAAGTGCTTCAATAACCAATTTCTCGGCATCTTGTTTAGTTTTGCTGGCTTTTACTGTGTCCTCTTCATAAAGCTTCTTCACAAAAGAAGTTCCAGTTTCATCTTCAACCATTTCAAGCTCCCCCATTAAATCATCATCAGTGACCTCCAGTTCATTATTAGTGTCATCATTCAACTCTAAAGATTGGATGGTATCCCCACGCGATTGGATTGAATTCACTATAATAAGAACAAGCGTACAAAAGAAAACCCAGAAGGATGATCAAACAAATACCAAAAGCAATAGTTTGAATATGAAAGATTAGGCATATGAGCATATAAAATAGTAAACTACTACTTCTGAGACACAATGTGCACCAAGGACACCGATAAATCAGGTGTGCGACACAGATTCTAATGGAGCAAAATACTCAAGCAAGCAATGTTTGTTCAACAGAGGTATACATACCACTATCAGAATGACACACTCTGTCGGCAACGGAAGGTTGATCTTGGTATTCCTCATCCAAGCCCGATATTCTCGGCACACCTCTCCCTCCCAGTTGATACTTTTTACTTGAAGAATTGGAATCTGAACACTTATCCAATTCTTCAGAGCTCTTCGTAGGGGGAGAAAATGGTTTCCCGTCGACCTCGCGATATTTCTTAGGAATGTATCTCACGGGTCCGGAGGATCCGTAACCTCTGCAACAGCTGATGACACTGGCTCTTTTCACCCTAAATTGAAAACCCATTTCAGAAATTGCATGAATTACATGCTTTACACATATTTCTTTGAGATCAAACAAAATTTTTCGCAAAATAAAGAAAGAAACAAATTAATCTTCAAACATGTTCGTTAAATATATGTAGATTTGTATTTAAAAACTCAATTGATCGAGACATACCGAGAGGATAGGACATGAAATCCAAGCTTTGCTGAGAATTTGATGCAGAGATTCCCCAAAACAATCGCCATTTCGCGTCCTTCTTCAAGCTTCAGGGACGCAGCGGAAGTGCAGAACCCTAATCGAGTGGGAATTTTTTATGGGCTTATTTCTCAGTAGCGCGCCTAATGAACTCTCTTAGATGGGCTATGCCTTTGTCAGTATGAGCCCACTCAAGATTTCTAATCAATGGGCTTAGCCTTTTAAACAATTTATAGGCCAATAAAACATTTAGCCCATTTCATCCATTAATCAGGGTGCTGTCCAAAATTAGTTGGAAGTTGGAACTGTTTCCTGGTCTAAATTTTACTTACATCATCTATAAGGCTGTGTTTGGTTGGAAGGAAAATTGAAGGGAAGGAAAATGAAAATTTCAAACGAAACTTGTGTAATCATTACCCCACCTGGTTACGTCACTAACTCCAAATTATTCCGTATGTGAGTATCAAATTTCACTTTACTGTGCATCTAAATACCTTCGATTTGAAAAGTAAAATAAAAATTAAGGTGAAAGAACACTAAGCTGCACCCTCTACACCTAGACACAAGATGCTGTGAAAAGATGCATCTACCTCTCTGGTTGGTTGCCTATGCATGCACTCCATTGGCTCAAGAGCTGGCATAGTGGCCACGCGATCAGGAACCGTTCATTTCCCATCATCTAAAATGTATTCTTACTAAATATGGAAATAAATTTAAGTAGTTTATACAATAATGTTGAATAATGATTACTAAATTTTTTAACTTTTCTTTCCTTTAATTTCCCTTGCAACTAAACAAAGGCCATTGATGTATTGGCATGGATTAGACATGTTTGGGAGGTTGATTTTAGACCTTTAACGCCAAAACAATTTTGAAAAGAGAATAGTTAACATAGTTGGTGTTACCTTTGCCAATATATTGAAAGGGTCCGAGCCTCCCAGAAAGCCATGGATTATTCAAATCAACACAAGGTGAAGAGAGTTTTTCCATCGGCATTGATATGACAACATAACTGGACTCTTGAAATAATGACTTCATCATTAACTCTTGGCTCTATTGATGAAAGTTCAAAATGGCCTTGGTCAAATTAGAGGGTTATGTCCAATGAACCATGAAAGAAAACTCAATCTTATATTCTATATCAAGGGGGTGGGGAATTTGAATAGAGTAGAATAATGAGAGTGATTTGTTAGTCATATAACATCTAGTTGATGATTGGGATAAAGCTTTGTTGAGTTGTATCATGGACCTTCAATTAATGGATTTCCTTAGGATGCCATAGCATTAAAAGGGAACAAACAAATACATATAAGTTATGATTTATAGGAAGGGAAGAGGAGAAAACACATTTTTAAGTTTTATAAAAAGGAAAATCCTGTTGGACGTTGATGAAAAAGAAAAATGTTATAACCTTATTTGTTTGTCCTACGGTACAATTTATTTATTTATTTTCACAATGAGGATTTCCCTAATCCCTACTCCCATGATCCTAGAATTAAAAGTGAATTGACAAATACGTATTAATTATGACTTATTGAAGGAGAAGGAGAAGAAATATATTTTGATGTTCTATAAAAGGGAAAATCTTGTTGTAACCAAGGCTAGCCTTATTTATTTCCCTAGAGTACAAGATCTTATTATGTTTTTCAATGAGGGTAAATCCTATTATTTCACATAAATATTAAAAGTTATATTTTTAATTATTTAAAAATATTTTTTACCCTTGCATTAAATAACTTTTGAAAATAAGACAAGGGGCATTTAAAAGGTCACAAGTTTTTAGTTTACCACATTAATGATAATAAATTGCACCCTTCAAGGCAAGTTGAGGGCAGAAGAAATTTTGACCTCAGCTTCATGATGGGCATATGGAATTCTCTTTCAGGGCAAGTTTAAGTTCATCGACACAAATTCTACTATACCTACTCAAAGAGAGGCAGTTGACATGGAAGGAATGGGTAGAATATAAATAAAGTTTGGTTCTCATAACAAAATCTACTTCATCTTATTCCACAACCTACAAAGGGAACATGGCCACTTCTACATTTTGCTACATTTTTAAGATTAATGACATCTCAGGTTCTACAACCTTCCATAACAAAGAAGGAGCAAGTTGTCCAACTATGAACTATATATTATCTATAGCATCATTGGTGAATACATGTAGATAAATCATGATCTTAGTTTTGCTTATATAATAAAAAAAATTTGCATCTTTTTTGAAAACATTTTTTTTAACCCTTGCATTAAATATTTTATAAAAACATGTTTTGACTGAGTTTTCCTCCACCCATGGTGAAAAGAGAACCTATTTACCAATGGGATTTGACATTTTTTATTTCACTAAGAAAGAGTATATTCTACCTTTCTAAATAGGCAGAAGTTAACAATGACATTCATTATTGCAGGAGTCCAATCATAAGAAGGCAGATAACTTTCTCTAATATGTTTTGTACTGCATTAAGTAGAGAGAGAGAGAAAACATGTTCTTGCAAGGTGGATTTGTGGTACAGGTGAAGACATCCATATGAGCAGATGAACTTCAAAATCTTATGTAGATGTTATACAATAACCAAAAGAAAAAAAGATGAGGTGATCAATTAACCTAAGGAAACTAACTTCATTTACAAAATAATGTATTGGCCTCTCAATTTAGGTTCTTTCTTTTTTTTTTTTTTTTCTTTTTTTGGTATCCTCAAGCTTGATGGAGTTGCTTTTACAACTCCTCGTAATTTCTTGCCTATCCAAGCAAATTAAACCCATCCTGTATGTTTCAGAGACTGATCAATATCTATCTCACTCAAGCTTCCATGCATATAAGAAGAGGCAAAAATCAGGTGATGTTGGACAACTCTGTGTAGAGAAATAACTCCCAGTATTACTATCACCACTGCAGACACTACTGCTTCCATCTTTGAAATCACACTCTGGTGCACCTGGCTTGAATATGAACACACCATGTCCTAATCCATTGCTACTAAACAACCAATCATGAACATCCCAAAAGACTTGAACTGGGATTTTGTTCACTATCACAGTCTCATTTCCTCTAAATTTCCATTGCAGGTTTCTAACATGGATCAACACTATCCCATCTATGCTAATCCACATTTCAGGATCTCTTGGCCCTGTTATTGAATTCTCTACAACAATATCATGTTCTTTCTTCCTCTCATCAAATCTAGCTCTTGTGGAAAAGCATTTCTTACCAAATACATTCTCTTTCTTGGAAATTAATACTGCATCTATCAATGAAGGTCTTGATTTTGTTCTCTTGTAAGCTTCTTTCTTATTGTCACCCAATAACAATGCTACCTCTTCATCTGAAACCAAGGCGACATAGTAATCTCCATTTGGTTCTGGGCTACCTGAGAATTTCGCAGAACGAAGATCCCAGAAGACATCCACTCTTTCACCGCTTACAGTGAAGGATTTAAACCCTTTCTTGCTCCAGAAATGCCATGGCTTGAGGTCAATTTTGCAGGTATAATGGTTATCTTCTCCAGGATTATCTACTGAGATGTTTAGAGAATGGTTGATGAGATTCTTACACCATGTAACAGTAACATTGCGAGTCATTTCTGCAATTTTTGTTAGATACACACAAGTAACAGTACATTGTGTGGCGGATTTGTTCGTTGTTGGATCATCTGAGCGTTTCTCCCCTGAAGCTCCACTTGGATCTTGAGAACGCCCAGGATTGTGAGCAGACATGTCTGCCTTTTTCTTTCTCATGGACGAGTTGTTATCATCCAACGACTCATGACCTCAAAAATGGCGACATTCCAATTTCAGGTGAAACAGAAATTAAAGCTTAAGGAAAAAAAAAAGTTTTTTTTTTTGAGGTGGGAATAATACCTGATCCGCCATGGATTGCTTTGTGGAAGATGCTATAGATCATATTGGCATGCAGGAATTCTTCACACAGAACCTGTGAAGGGTTTCCAAGTTTTCCCAAGTCTATGAACAATGGAGGGACTAATTCGCCGGAAGAAGTTGCAGAAAATTAATACAGTGGCTACCATTCTGAGACCATCGAAGAACGACAATTGGAGAAGAAGAACTCATGGATAGACATCTGTGTTAAGCAATTGGAGAGAAACCCATGTAGTATTATTAATTCACAGAGAATTGAAGGTTGTTCTTCTTCATTTGTCGATCATCGATGTCTGCAAAATGGAGCAGGAATCGGAGATCAGCCGGAAAATGGAATCAATAATTTTTTGGAGTAATGAGGATATCGAAGAACGAAGGAGGAGGGATTGGTTTTGGAGGAAAAGGGTTCTCCTCCATAGATTGTAATTAAGTTCCCGAAACAGAAGGGATTAGAGAGAGAGAATTATAACTAAAATGTTCGTTAGTTTCATTAGATCAAACACACAGAAGCAGTTTCTTCACCCACAATTCTAAACCACAGGGCTGGTTTACCTAATTTTTGCCACTTCACGTATCCTTTTTGACTAGAAGTTTTATTTTGTGGTTAGGCCAAATACAGATCAGTACAACTTGTCCTTTTCTCCACCCCATATTTTATAGCTAATATGGGCATTTAGCAAGGTTGATCGAGTCAAACTTTTGGCAATGTCCCGGAGAAGTTGTAATTTGGAGGGTTCTTTCTTTACATCTTCCAATGTAACATTCATTTTGACAAAGAGGTCAAAATTATGAAACATTCTCTTCGCAAAGTGGGAGTAAGACTCCATAAAATATCATATTTTCCAAATCCTATAATAGTGGAAACCCCTTCCCCCACCCCCAAGTAGGCTCGCTCCGTTGTTTTATGTTCTATACCAATATGAAAGAAAGATGTTTACCAACCACTTGAGCTGGAATTCGAAGGGAAATTAGATTTCTCTAATCAATTAACAATAAAGATCAAATTTTGCATCTCAACCCAATAATATGGAGAAACTTTTACACTAAAGGATCCCATCATTTTATATTTTTCTTATTGTAATAGTTTTATTTTCAAATATTAGTTAAGGTTGATTATATGCTTTAAATGAGTTCATTTTACTATGATTTTTTTGCCCACTATTTTCATTCATGTGTTTCAATATGTAAAGGGTAAATCGGAATTTCACAATCTGGTACAAATGTACATAATCTCTCCTCTCGCTCCCCTCTTCTAGTTCTAGCGCCTGACTGGGACTCCCCCGCCCCTCCCCTTCTCCCATCTCTCTCTCTCTCTCTCTCTCTCTCTCTCTCTCTCTCTCTCTAATAAGGTCCCACTCACCACTGACCCACAGTCCACAGATAGGGTGTGGGTAGGCGCGGGAAATACAAGGGCAAGGCAGAGCGGGGGCAGATGCATAGGGCGTAGAGATGCAAGGGAGGAGTGGGTGAGATACAGAGGAGGACTAGGAAACTGTGAAGAAAATGGGGTGACAACTGACAACGGTCGCACATATGATTATAGCAAAATGATCACAGTTTTACAACTTCAGATCGTAAATCACTTTCTCTCTACTTAATGAAGTTTTATTTTCTTATAAAAAAAAAAAAAAAACTGGCAACGGGAGCAGAGGTCAGGAGAGGACAGTGGGAAAGCGTGGGAAACGGAGGGAGATTTAGAGGATATGGTGGCGGAGGGGAGGGGAGAGGGGGAGACCACTGTAGGAATTTGGTACGATATTTTTTTGTTTGCCAAATTTTTATATTGTTCTCAATAAATTGAATAAATTAATTAAAAAACATGGGCAAAAATGTCATATTAAAGTAATCCACTTCACTCATAACAGTGACGATTCGAAGGGCCCAACAAAAATAAATAAAAATAAAATAAAAACGAGGGTTATCACCTATTTCAAGCCTCTCTTTTTTTTTTTTCTCCCTTGCTGTCTTCAACTCTCTCTCTCTCTCTCTCTCTCTCTCTCTCTCCTCTTTCTTTACAACCTCCACCACACCCCACCCCCCAAAAAAAATAAATTTAAATTACAAGCAAATTAATGACTCAATACATAATATGTAATTTCAAGGTAAACTAGTAAACTTTCCGTGAGGTGAAGAGAGGCTTCTTCTAAAAGCAGGCATGGAATTGTTAGTGCCTTCCTTCCCATTGCAAATTACGCCAGCTGGTTGCTTGTTTTCATGCTTCCCCATCAATAAAGACTCCCCTGCCTGCACCAATGCTCTGCAGAAAATGATTGAAATGCTACTTTTCTCAAATTGAGAAATAAAAACAGAAAGGTTATTTTTCCCTCTGGCCAAACACAAATTATGCACTCAATAGTATGGCTTTATTTATATAGAGCCCAAACAAACCCTGTATACAGAATACTGGTTCATATGATGTCTATGCAGAATGGTGCTGTTATGGCATAGTACACCTCTTTGATGTAAATATCCATCCCAAGAAAAAGCTCGAACTATTAGGTGGATGATCTCATAGGTATACGAGGGGATGGAAGGCCTCAGGGGTAACCACATTTAGAAGAGAAAGTAACTCTTCCCACTATAATGCTTGTTATCTGCGCTACATGTGCAGCCATACCAAAAGCATATCATCCATAGAGGCAACCTGGATGTTAGCCAAGATTTCTTTACACTACAGCTTAATGCATCATTGGTTTACCTTGGTTCAAGATTTTGGGAATTTCTAGACAATTGCTGAAGCCTTTTCATTCTCCAGCTACCATTTGCTGGCAAAGCAGTAATCCCATTCTCGTTTTCTGGTTCAGAAAAATCAGTTTTTTGAGCCTCCTCTAACTTTCCTCCCGTGTCCATTTCAGAAATTAATGTCAATGCTGCATCAGACTTCTGTGTACTACCTGGAAGCTGATGCTTGATCTTAGCTTTGGGCTCGGGTTTGCTTTTCCTAATACCACCTTGCCTGACATTGAGTGCTTGCTTAAGCTGCTCTTCCTGATGTTCTAGGTGGACTTTCCTCAAGCTGGCCCTATGGAGACTGTAGATTGCATCAGTTATGTTATCCTGCTTCAATGGCTCTTGTGGACCCCAAAATCCTCTGGAGTTGCTGACATCTGATGGGATCACTGGCATTGCAGCGACAGATTTATTCACGGCTACTCTGGCCGGAAACTGTAATTTCACCGTTGGTTGACTGTCAAGTGTATCTTGCTTTATCCTGCTTCTCATAAGGGCTCCTCTATCAGTGGATAAAGATCTCCTCACAGGAGGGGATGGTGACCTTGGTTTTCCAGAATTAATGGGGCTCTCTTCACGATGAAAGAACATCTTTGGAATTGGATCCTTATCTGGGAATGCAGAGGGGAAACGGGATTTCCTCTGCTTTCCTGAAGAACAGCTTCTGGCCTACAATTCAATTTACACAACTCAATAAAGACCAAACTTCCACAAATTTGCATGCAACTATTTAAAGAAGTTACCAAGGATGTTAAACACACCTCAAAGCTTCTAGTTTCATCCACAGGCCGCTGACTTATTTCAGGTTTCAAGCTGGCACTGATACCATTTCTAGGTACACGCAAAGGTGAAGCTGTTCGCAGTTTTTGAGGCTCCATACCAATCCGACTATTCCCAACCTTCATTTGTTCCAGCTCAGCTTCCTTTCTCTCCAATGCCAATTTGAGGTTTGCAACCTGAATACATTGAAATCAACATCTCCAGTAGTAGGAAATTTTTTTTTTTCCTGAGTACAATAAATGACAGTAATAGTAATGGACAAACCTCTTCTTTCAGTTCTCTAATTTCACCGGTTTCTTTATTAGCACGGGCAGCCCCTAGCTCTATCGAAGCCACCCTCTCAGCGAACTTAAGTGTGCTAATGGTCTCTCCAATGGCATTAACTTCAGGATTGATATGTACAAACATCAAGGTTTTTGCTTGGCCACCTAATTAAGTGAAAATGGATGAGAACAACGAGAATTACAAAGAAACAAGGGCATGAACCTCCAAACTTGCGACCGGATGGGTCTCACATAGGATCTTTCCACTACAATAAATTACAACTCATACAATAAATACACCCATCTTATATGTTGCATCTTGTGGTAAAAAATAATATGAAGAACCATCCTGGATGTGGTCAATATATGTATAAATTAAAACTAAAATCATTCTAATCAATCGAACTTCTGAAAATTCTTAATATGCCCACCCAATGGAGGTTTGAAAACCATTATTTGCATACAAAGTTGAGAAAAGCAAATAAAGAGGACGAGAAGTAGATTATTACCTAAAGCATCTTGCAACACTTGAGTAAGCTTGCTATTTCGGTAAGGAATATGTGTACTCTTTTGCGCAAGGGAAGAGATGACATCTCCAAGAGCTGAAAGTGATTTGTTTATGTGTTGGGCTTCCTTTAATCTTTCCCCCACTGCCTCAGATTTATTAACTCTCTCACTTCCAGCTAGATCTACTAGATGAAGGCAACCACGGAGGATAGATCCAGAGGTCAATTCTTTCCCTTGGACATGGACTGTTAGCACACTTCAGAAGACAGAAAAACATACAAAAACAATTGTCAAGGATCATAGCATAAGAATAGAATTATGAGTGGATAAAGAAATGAAAGTCCTACCTATGAGAACGGCTGCTCCGCTCATTTAATGCAGTAGCACCCACAGCACGATTCCTCTGGCCAATTTTCATCAACTCTAGAACATTTTGTGTACAATTAACAGGAATTAAGCTTGCATCGGGAACATTAAGGCCATTCAACTGAGAATTGTTACGTATATCTAATGTGCAAGAAGTTAAGGTACTGACAGTGAATTTGTTCGTGGGCTTACTGGGTGCAACCTCACTGATGCAATTTACTATATTGACCAATTAAGCTACTGCTCAAACTCAGAAATGAAATGAACTTCGCTAGAATGATTTTCATTCAATTCTCAAAGCCACCCACGAAAGGGGGTGGGGGTGGGGAATCCAATGCTGATGTAAAGAATATCTTATTAGGGACAAAAATAAATAAGCTACAAAAGGATATCTTCTGTTAGAACCATCAACAACCAATAGATCCCTCACTTGTTCATTGTATATTTCAATCATCTGAACGCTGACTTCATATTCAATAATATCCATCCTTGCGTTTGAAAGCTGGAACAAATCACTCAGGGCTCGATAATTTACACCCCATGTCTCTTCGGTAGTCAAATCAGGTCCACTCTGAGAAATACAAACCAGGGGATATCAACAACTTTAGGTTCAAGAACAAACACTGGGCTAGTATCCAATGTTAGGGGAAAAAAGGGTTGTATCTCTGCAATTCTCAATTCTCAATTCTCATTCATGATCAAGTGCTTAACATATCCAGATTGGATTGCATCCAACTCAAAACCACAATGATGGTTGATATCTATGCAATATCCAAACATATCCTGCATATAATTCGGACCTATATATATTAATTGCCTAGTTTGAAACCATTTTAAAGGATCCAAATCCAGATCCCAGCCCAACTACGGTATGAGTTGTCCAACCAAGACACATCTGAGATCATTAAAGGTCAGATGTTGAAATCCAAACCCAGTTTAAATGGATGCATATCAGATCATAGATGTGAATCCGATGTATGCCTACCGATAGAGTTATAAATTTTTCTAAAATTGAAATTTGCTAGGAGCTGCACTTTAATTCTTCTTGAAGTTCATGAGTGGGAAATTTTGGGTCCCAAAAAATAAAAACAAAAACCCATGAAATATTTTCATCTGAAAAACTCATTGATCTAAAGGACTAAGATCTATCCTTTGTTCCAGACCATATAGTAGGCCCAATGATATATTCATGGTATGAACCCACCATTTTTGTTGGCTCAACTCCTGAATGTGATTTTATCCAAACATAAATTCAACTGGCCACTTTTAATAACTGTGACTAATGAGATGATGGTTATTTATATCAAAGGCTGTTTACAGATAAACAAATTTTGTGTAAGGGTTATTTGGCCAATTCCCTCAAATACTTGGGCAATATAAAGAAACTACCAACAAAAGAATTTTGCTTGCCGCTTTTCCAGATATATGCTTATAGTTCACATTACCATTGTATACGTCTTCCCTGAGCCTGTTTGTCCATATGCAAAGATGCAAACATTGAAACCATCTAAAACAGATTTGATCAATGGTTGGGTATCAGCAAATACTTGCTCTGCAAAGAGAGGGGAAAAAAAAGAGAAAAAACATACACACACACACAATTAGTTTAGAGCATATGATAATCACCAAGCACAGAAAGCCTGCAAAATTTGTAATAACTACACATACATCCCATGGCAAACATAAGATACCAGCATTACAGTTTTTTGCATATAAAATCGTACTTAAAAACAGTTTGGAGAGAAAATTGGGCATGTTCTTGGTAAAAGTATCTCTGCTAATACTTGAAGGTTTTATTAGAATTGGCTGTTTATTGAATAGCCAAAGATTTCCTTCTTTTTTCATAAATATCTTAAAGTTGAAGAAAAAATGGATAAATTTCTCCTTCTCATTGCTTAAATTTCCTTTTCCTTTTCTAGTTTGATTCATCTTGCAGCATTTCTTCTGTTGTAATGACTACAAGACAAACCTTAATCCATCCCCTTACCTCTAAGAACTTGTAATTTGTAAATTTGTAAATACACTATTTATGGATAAAAGGAAATGCATTGAGAGAGAGAGAGAGAGAGAGAACGTACGCTGTGTTGCATCCGTTCCAAACACTTTATTAAACGAAAAAACTTTCCTCGCATCTTTACCCTGCTTATGGGGATTGACAATCATGATATTCCCATTTTCTCCAATATATTCTACAGTAGACTGCCCCGTAGATTGCCCTGGCAAGAACGGCCTCACTCGACAGTAAACCCTGATGCTTCCTGTGAAAATGAATGCTCCATCAGAAATTCCTCACCTCTAAGAGAAATAAAAAGAATGAGAATTTTTTTTTTTTTTTTTTTTTGGGGGTGTGGGGAGAAGGGAGGAAATTTTTACCTTTTAGATCTTGTACTTGGTTGTAGAGCATACGATTTTCCTCTAGAAGTTTATGGTAGGAAGAAGAAGCCACTTCAAGGCCATTGATGTGGTGCTCTGAAACAAGTGGTGCAAAGAGAATGAGTTCTGGGAGTGTTTTGGCTGGGCAGTCCTGTTCCAGCATAGATATTAAGGCCGTCTCAGAACAGAGTCTAACCCAAGGCTGATTTTGGATGCTGCTCAGGCCACACCTTGGCCCCCAGCATGGATTCAATTGCAGAGTCCAAGACTCCAGGTATCCAAAGTAGCTAGAAATATGTCCACTGGACAATCGCAAATTTGTTGGTACACCGCAATTTTCATGGCTTGGGGTAAGGCCAGTGATATCCTATTGGGAAATCCTCAGGCCTAGGAAGGGGAAAAAAAAAACAATTTGAATATTTCCTATTTAGTTATGTTTTCAAGGGCACATATGCCCCAATGCTCACCAAGCCTTTTGAGATCATCCTCCCAGTTCAATTGATCCTCTTCAACCTCAAGTTTTGTCCTTTGGAAGACTGATTTTAGCTCCTGAAAATATCCAAAAGAGAAGAATTTATCAAAAGAAATTCAATAGACATATCCATTTATTAAAAATTTCAGTTGGCATTAGAAGAAATGTCAAGATAATAACATAGTTGACACAGAGAAAAGATATTCTATCTATAATACTTATCAGACTGGTGACAACAAGAGCAACAGTTGTTCTAGGATTCTGCACCACATGTTTATCACCAAAAGCTGAAAGGCATCAACCTTAACTTATTGAGTAATTCAACACACCTATCAAGTGAAAGGCTGCATTGTTATCCAACTAAAATTGAGCTCAAATCATTCCTCCTCCACCCATTGCCCCCCCCCCACCCCCCCA
>NC_056567.1:27429241-27480494 GCF_013358625.1 Macadamia integrifolia | reverse complement strand
AAAAAAAAAAAGAGTTTGACATTTTTCTGACTGTATGTAAATAAAACGTAGATGGTATTTTGGAAACATTCAGTCAAGTCTGCCAATGCCCCATCAAATCTTTAGTTATGATCACTTTATTTTACATCCCAAAGTCTGTGCCACATATACCGTCACAGTATTGGAAACCCTTCCCCCCACCCACCCCCCCCAAATGTTCTACACTTCTACTACGACAGGACCTGGGTTTCCTCCTTACAATATTAAGGGGAAAAAAAGGACCATCGATCATGACAAATGGATAAAAAATAAAATTAAACACTAGTACACTTTCAAGCAAACAGAGAAATGTTTTCCAAATGATACTCAACCTCAAGCTGTTTCTGTTGAAGATCAAGTCGTTCAACGTGGCTGGTATTGTTAACATTGTTGATTGGGGCTTTGCCAAGTTTTCCACCACAAATGCAGAATCTAGAGAAATCACTTGAAATCCCACCAGTTCTCTGGAGAAGATATCTTGAAATTGCTTCTCTGAAGTCTTCTTTTGATACAGAACTATTTTTTGCATTCAATATTTTTTTCAAAAGCAATCCAAGCTGCAGAAAAGTTCCAAAAATATCAGGATACAGTTCCAGATAAGTACACTCCTCACTAAAAAAAATTAATAAAAGATACACTATTATTTCAAGTTCAGTTATCTTTACTATAGTACCTGATTGCTCTGTGAAACAAATAGCTTTGTAAAATCCTCGACTACCTTCTTGAGCACTGTATCGATGAGCTACAAAATTTTCATCAGTGAATGATATTAGATCTTGTACAATCTCCATTTGGGAATAAATATGATTAACTCTCAATCATAAAAACTAATAAAAATTAATTGTTGGTGCAGGGAAGAAAAAGCATTTTCAAACTCTTTCCAAAGGTCTCTTTCAATGGGTCTGTCATTTCACTTGGTAACACAAACAAAAAAATGCAGCCAAATCAGCCTTACTAATTGACTTTCCTTATTTGGTACATAGATCTGCAAACTTATCACCTAGGTGAATACTGGTTTTGATCATGGGTGATGCATAGTGCAAAAGAAAGAAATTTCAAAGAAAACTGTGCTTCACTTATTTTTCATTACCAAACTTCTTTGTCAGCCGAAAATAAAGAGACATGCTAATGTAGCTCATAATTTGTTAAATCTGCTGTTGTAGGTGGAACTTCACTCATCAGTGTCATTTTTGTGTGGTATTGATTGGAGAGAGCTTTCAGGTGGAAGTGACTGGATGAAATTGAACTCAAGCCAAAATGCATGAATTGTAATAAATGTCAAATGAGTTGATAAGAGAGAATGAATGCATTGATAGTGTGCCAACAGGAACTAGGTTACCATATAAAAAGCTCTAAGCTTCTATCCGCTTAGACATTGCCTCAGTGCATTAACTGCAATCAAAGCTCTCTCACTACCCTATTTAAGTATTTTATAGATAAGCTGTTCCCTATTTATGCAGATATAAAAGTAGAATTCAATTCATTAACATATTCAGGGGATGGTGTTGCCGGCAGATTAAGACTTGTGTTCAAAAACTTGTATCCCAAATTGGTTCTGGTTAAATTATCCAGCCCAGGTGGAGAGGTCCAATTGGTATAAGAAGCCATCCAAGGTCCAAGAGTTAGTCAATGTGGGATTATTCCCAACAGTTCCTCTGATTGGACATATGAACTATGAAGACAGATCATGTGAAAATAGTGCAGACACAAAAGGGGAAGGATCTTACCTACCATTGCATTCAAAGGCAAGTCTCTAATCCCATTCCATTCTGTAAGATAAGCTCTCAGAAGCTCAAGCCCAAAGCGATCAAAGAGGAAAGCAAGAGCATCTGCTTCTTCAGACTCTTCGAGTGAGATCTTGCTAGAAAGATGCAGATACTCTAAGAGTTGTTGGTCATGAGTGCCACTTTCAGAGCCATCTGATGACTCATCAGCACCTCCACCATTAATCAAAGAGGATGGTGAGCCTTTAGGCAATGAAGTTATCCTCACAGTCCCACCGTACCTCCAAACCCCAATTCCACCTGCTAGCTTCCATTCATGATATCCTTTGAGACACAAAATGCAGTCTACCACTTTACCTGATGAGCCCCCCTGTAAAAGAAAGGCATCCAAATTTCAGAGAACAAGTAACTAGTGTAGGCAAAGAACTGCACAGGAGATGAAATATGCAACAAGAGGTTTAACAGATACAAAAATAAATAACCACATACTAATTAAGCCCCAAATCGTTTTTTGGCTTTACCCTAATTCTTTCATCTTGTCACTGTAGGATATGTTACTCCTTCCAACTGGTATCATCATTGTTCATTGGATTTTCTTGCACCATGACAAGAACAATATCAGTCTGACCTTCCCTTAATCACCTAAGTTTGCCACTCTTAAATTTTGTCTATGCAGTCGGGTACCAGTCCTACAATGGGCAAACATCAATTGCTAGGTTTTACTAACGGTAAACCTAATGGGGATGTTTAGAATCAACCCTCCTACTGACACAAAATGTGAAAACAAAAAGTAAAAATTTTAACTGACGAATCAGTGGGAGGGGAGGCTTGTAGAGCTCCTAGTCTCTTCTTGTTCATAGTGTCGACATTCTAGGGATGCCTTTCAATGTAAAAGCAGAATTGAATGGAACCAAATGGGAAGACAAGAAACGAGAGACCCTCAACTGTACAAATCTTCTCAGTTGCATAATGAACCCATTGGTAGTCTTAGGCTCTAAGCTTTTTTTTTTTTTTTTTAATAGCAAAGGTTTCAGTTCTGAGCCTGTGTGTATGTTCGGAGTAGGTAAAGAAAGATTTTGAGTTATTGCATATCAATAAAACCTTCTCCAAGTCAGACGCTTCAAATGTCAAGAGCTTCATCTCTCCAACTGCCACAAGAAAATTTCTCATGTTCTCGAAGTATTGGATTGCCGACTGAGCCCCGCCGTCTGCTGATTGAACGGTAATAACTGGACTTTCTACGACCTGTTGCATGAAAATATATCACATCTTCAAAATTAAAGAAAATGTTGAAATTTCTTATGGGTGTTTGATTTTTCTTAAAAATATTTTTCCAATTTAATAAAAAAACATAGCGAAAGAGCAAGGAAATTCGGTGGATTATCAGAGGGAACTTCTTGTTCGTTCATTGATGGGTTCAAATAGTTCTCCGGGGGTGGGGAATGTTAGCGAAAGGAAGGAAAGGCGTTCACGCAGGAGGAAGAGTTGGTGAAATGAATTTACCTTGGGGATGGCGCCTGGATTGACTTTGTTGAGGACATTGCATAGAATGAGGCCGTTGCGCAATTCGTGGCAGAATTCCTCTTCCGATGGTTGTCTGGGCAGTGTTTCGGACGCACCTTGATCCATCTGTCTCAGCCATTCCGCCGCCTGCGATCTTCTCAATGCTGTCACAAATATTCAGATTTTAAAACTCATTTCAGATATATTCATCCCTTCTCCCCAATTCTTCCATGAATCCACTGGTTTGTTCACTACACTACTAAAGTCTTTCTCCTTCGTTTTACGCAGTCCCCTACTATTACCCGTGACGCTGAAATCTCCATCTCACGCGAGTGCGAGTGCGAGTGCGAGTGCGGGTGCGGGTGCGGGCGCGAGCGCGCGCACACATACTGACCAACGATCGCTGGAGAGGATCTGAATCCCACACAGAGACTCCGAGTCCAGGGTCCAGATTCCTGACAAACACGTGGATACATGAATGTATAGACACGTGGCATACGGTAACGCCTCCTAGTACAATTTGTACAACCCCTCCCGGTAATTTGCTATTCTGTGACGATTTTGAAATTTGAATTTATTTGGACGTTGCTTGGAGTTGGACATCTAGCTCTGAATATGTCTCCCCGTCACATGATGGCGCCTCTTCTTCAAAGATCAACTCAGGAACATATACATACCAATTACAATTCCTTTTTCTTTCTTCTAATAATCACAAACTAATAATAATTTGTACCCAAAAACCAAAAGAAATTCTATATTTTTTATTTTATTAAATTATATATTATCAATATTAATAACAGACATTAATATGTTGCTATTATAAGCTAGAGCTGGTGTAAATATGGAATTTGCATACACATAATAAAATCAAGTGAAATAGTTATAATCTTATTTGGGTATCTTAAAAAAAAAATGGTAGGTTGTATAATATATGTTACTTAAATTAATTATCCATTAAAGAACCAATTTTGGTATACTTTCATTAATAATTATTAGAGGCTATTATGCGAAAAAGGTGTAGATAGAAAAGTAAGCACCAACTACTAAAACACATTACTAGCAGTACCTGCTTCCCCTGCTTTTCTTTGAGCCAATTCGTCGTCGTTGATAACTTCATCGGCAATGTTAGCGTCTTCAGAGTTTAATCCTTTTAGTCCTGGTCTCAAGTTCTTACAAGGAGAAGTGAACATGGAAATGCAGTTCGCTTCTCGTGGCATCTTCGCTTTTCTGAAAAAACTCCTCAGAAAGGATGGTTTCTGTCCATTAACAAACCACTCGTTCAGATCCTCAACAAGAAAAGACTAAAAACTTAAAAAAAAAAAAAAAAAAAAAAAAAAAAACATTACGAAGTAGTCATTAAAGTTCAGTACATGAAACTTTTCTCCATAAGCTAGAATATAACCAAAAGCTAACAAGAACTTCTCGGTTTTTTGTTTCAAGGATTCTACGGAAAGAATTCTTTCATTAAGAATTATCCGAAAGGAATTCATGCTCAGAAATCTTAGACAATAACAAAAGATAACATAAAACTCAATCTGATCGAAAGAATTAAGCAAAGGAGGAAAGTGAAAGATAGCCCGAAGTGTTAAATCAAGAAAGAATCTTGGTCGGAGAAAAACAGAGTAAGCTACTACTCTCCTTCTGAAAACGAAGAATTTCATACAAGTGAAACCATGGTCTATGGATCATAATCAAGAACAAAGACAGATAATGACATTTCATTACCTCCGAAAGGAATTAAGTTCGTTCCTTCGATTATCTCTGACCGGAGAACCACCGTGGATTGTTCGGCGCCTTGAAGTGGAAGCAATAAACACAAGCTTTTAATGGTTTTTCCGTTCGATTCCGACGCGATCTTGATGGAGATCTGGAGTAGAAGGCAATAACTGAAACAAGATTCTCGTGTGCTCTTGCAACGAAGATAGAGAGGATCACAGTGGAAGTATTGAATGCGAGAGAGAAAATAAAAAGACGCTCGAAACTATTCTCTTTTGAGTTTTTGAGTTGGGGAAAACTTTCCGTTGTCTTACTTTGCCTAGACAAAATTAGACGATTCAATGGATGGTGTTTTGACGGAAATATAACGTCGTCAAGTCTGTGTTGAGTAACTTTGAGTTAGACTTAGACGACAAATAGGGTAACGACGTTAATGATATTAAGTGCATTCCACCATTCACCACCGCCACCTTCCGATTGAAATAATTAAAGGAAAGGGAAATTTGGTATTCCCGTTTTTAAACTTTAAGACTCAGAAGATTCCAGTTGACTCGATGTTGTCCCTCCAAGTGGCAGGCAATGATGCATTATCAGAGTATGACCAGTGTTACTTCATCGTCTCTACTGGTGATGTCATCATGTGAATCAATTTTTTTTTTTTTTTTTATATCATCATGACATAACGACATAGATCGCATTGATAAGTTTATCAAGGCCAGTCAATTCAAACAAGTTTTTCTCTTCGTTCACAATTGGAGGGTCTAATGCAAACCTTAAGGCATTAATTGAAGAGAGCTCAAGTATATTTAAGGCACCAAGAACCATAACAAAATGATGTAAAACTACAACTCTAAGGTTGTGATTGACATACATTATTGGAATAGATTATGGGTCTAGAATGTACCATGAAGAAGGAAAATAAAAATGAATTGAGTTTCAAAATGTACAATAGACATATAATCAATTCTAAGAATACATATCAAACCGTACCTAAACTCCAACGCCGATCTCAGACTTGGATTAAAAACATTATGAGCAATTTGTATTGGGCTCAAATCAACCAACTTTAGAATTCTTAGGCTAATGGTTCCAGGGATGGTTTTTATATCAGTATCAAGATCTTCATATGTGTATCAGCTATATCAGACCATGTTAGACAATTTTGTCTTCAAGTTCATTAAAAGGGTAAGTGTTTTCTATATGAGAGTATTATCCCCTACATTGAGACTCAGGGTTACGTAGGGGAGTCCCCCCTCCCCAGGGGCACAGTGGTTATTGTGTACCCACTGTGTCTGTAGCTCATGGGCCACTTTCAGACTAAAAACTTTGTCCGACTAAAATTATTCTATTGATACACAATCGATCGGGTATCAATATCCATATTAATCGACTGATGTGATACCGATATTTAAAATCATTATCCCAGCTGAAACCCATCTGAAAAAATTGAAAAACCTTGGCCGTTCTCTCCCGCTTATGGGTTGAAGTAGTGAGACGTAGATGAGCATGTGGGTGAAGAAAAGGACAAAGCATGAAGTTGATGGTGAATTGCACTTAGATATCATATTCTTTTTACCTAGAATTCCATATGAAATTGGCCTTTTTGGTAAGTAAAGTAGATATATTAATGATTCTGCAACATGCTTCATCCCTCATTATTCATTATCGACCATGAAACCTCTTTTACCCAAAAAATAAAAGATTCCAAAAAGACCACGAAACATCTTCTTAACATGAAATTCTACTTTTTCTATGTGTAGCAATACTTGAAAGAAGGCCGGTGCCTATAGCCATTAATAGTGAGATTAAGCTTTTTCATCTCTATCGGTGTTATCTTCATGAGCAATTTGGTTAGCATTGTTTACATTAGAGTCAAACATGATTATTCACATCTTCCTCTAGTTTAATTTTTGGTTTGAACATACCCCCTCTCTCATTGTTGTACCAAATCTATCTTGCTCATTCAAAAGTTACGGTCAAGGGATTCCCCTTCACCAGGGCTTAAAAGAAACTCGGTCTGAAAGTTTATAATGGCACATGATGCCAATCACAAGATCAATTCACCCATAACGAGGAGCATCTTCCTTCTCCAAGGAAAACATACCAATTCTTTGTTTAATAAATTGAATATGGGTTGAAGAGTCAATTCTTTCTCAAAATATTTTGAATTTTGATATTGGGTACAAAAAATGGATTATCCATAAAAAAATTACTGAAAAAAAAAGAAATCATTATGATGTGGATATCAACTAATGTCGACCTCATAGTTGCTTCGACGTACACTAAGCAAAGAACCCTCACCTTAGAATTAAAAAAATAATAATAAAAAAATAAAAAATAAAAGAAAGAAAGAAAAGAGGTAAAACATGATATAGCCCATGAAGTTGAAATATGATAGTAAAATTTCATTCTAGAAATTACTTTGGGTTTCTATTAGTGATCACATCATTTTTTGGAGTTGAAAAAAGAGAACCAAAAAAAAAAAAAATAGAAATCCTTTCCAAGAGAGATAAAGATATCAAATCCCCATTGGGTCCATATTTGTTAAATGGTCATTGCAATGCTTTTTGAATGTGCAAGAGGAATTATGACATGACCCACTTATAGTTTATATATATATATATATATGTTTAATGAAACTTTTTGGTTAAAAGAACAAGTTTAAGTAGAAACTTAACTATTTATATTGATTTTTAAATATAATTTTCCTTCTTAAGTGGCTTTTGGCTAAAAACAATTAACAGAAAAGCATAATTGAATGAGATAATGCAATGGTCCAGGGCCTCTAGGTCGTCCCATGGCACCAAACTCTAAGCTATAAGAAACAAAATACACATACCGACAAGCTTCTCACTTACATATTAAGCGTTGTATTTGGTGAAAGGCTTAAGAAAAATATATACGTTAACTTTTTTGAAATGGAAAAGGAGGCAATATGGAATTGTTAGTTACACTTTAAATGATTGCTGAGATAAAGCTTTCATCATGAGTATGCTTACAGCTTGCCCTTGGTTCGGTTCACTAGATCTCCAACTCCAAGTGAAATTGGAATGACTGATTCTAGGGTTTTTGGACTATATTATTAGGTTTCAGATATGGGTTACCAAATCTAGGGTTTTGGGGATTGAATCTGACCAATCTCAATCTGATCCAAATCAGAATCAACAGCGATTTATTTGATCTCTGTTTCCAAATTCAAAATCTTTGGTTTCTATCGATTTTGATTTGTCTCAATGTCAGTATCAAGATTAGATTTAGTAAGTAAAAACAGACCGGATCTCTCTTTCTATCTTTCAAGATTTGAGGAAGCAAAATCGGCCTCCGTTGGTTTCAATTTGGCTTTGATGTTTTTAGAAATAGATTTGGATTAATTGGATCACTCCATCCAAATCAGTTTAATATGTATTGAATTTCTAGGGTTAAGGCTTATTTTGATCAATTCAAATCAATCAAATTGGAATTAGTTGGGATTGATCTCAACCTTGATTCGGTTCTTGCAAACCCTAATTTGGTTGGAATTGGTCGAAACTGACCTAGACCCGCATGCTTTTTTGAATTAGGAATCAAATCGAATCAATATTGATCTGAATTGACTGGAATAGATGATCCAGTTCCTCAATCTCTCTCTCTCTCTCTCACACACACACACACACACTCACACACACACACACACACCCTATTTGTAAACTATTTATCTCCCCTTAAGCTAAAAAGTCTTCAGAATGGAAGGCTTCTCCTTGAAGCACAAATGAGTAAGCCGTGTATGTTTGCATTAGATTAACATCAATTCTTATTCAAATCAAATGAATAAGGATTGATTCACCTTTTCTCTTTTCTCTTTGGTCTTCCAAGTTTTTCATTGCTTTGGACTGTAGAGGATTGGGATACCTTTTGACTTTGAGCGGAGAAGAGGGAGTAAAGTTTGGGGCAGGTGGGCAACGGTAATAATTAGTGATTCTCATACTATGACCATGAGTGGGTCCCCCAAGCTAGGTTTTTTTTTAATCTTTTTTTAAGATAGGTTCGCGTTTTGAAATGGGTGGACATGATTATGTACGTGGTCCTACGACCATGCATGCGTTATCAATGCCGGTCTCTCCCTCTCCGGTGAGATGCGATTAAACTGGAAGCCTCCTATTCGGTGGGTTATAAAAATCAGAATCGAATTCGTTGGTGCCACATATGGTTTTAGGTATCAGTTTTCGATCAATCATATTAATATCGATTGTGATTTAAGTCGTTGATTCAATCGAATTTGATCGATTTTGTTTAGAATTCGATTGATTCTGGTTCTGATAACTTTCAACCGATTCAAAATGGAATAACACTGATTGATTCGATCACTGAATCCAATTTTCATAACATGAGAAGGGCAAGGTTGTGTCGTGAGTTGCCCAGATGGTTATGGTGAATTGGGGATTGTGTGGATTAGACGCACGGTTTTAGGTCTGATTCCCCATCTATACATCTGCGATTTAAATGGAGATCATGACGATGGGTAACTGTGATAGTCTCCCGGAGGATTAGTCTAGGTGCATGTAAATTGGTCCGGACACCTTTGGTTAACAAAAAATAAAAAAATCCCTAAAGGGGTAGACTCTAAAGTTTCTTAGGCAGATTCAAATCAAGAATGACTAGGGTTATGAAAATCGGAATCAAGATCAAATCAATGCTGATTACAGTCACAACCAAGATCGAATCAATGCTGATTACAGTCACAACCAATTTCAATTCGAATCAGTGGACCGATCCAATTCCAATTTTTCAAATAGTGGCCCTTCAATACATTTTTTTTTTTTTTTTGTTAAGATATTTCTTTATTTATTAAGGTTTCTATTAATTGAACTTATTACATCGAGACAGAGAATCTGGCCCAAGGCCCTAGGAAGCTAAACAAAAGGACTGAAATGATTGGCCATTGGTTTAAACATTTTTCGCAACCATATTTTCCACGTAAGGCCGGTGCTGGAGTTGGACCCTCCATGCAAAAAGAGTTCAGATATGGAATTCATTTTGCCTGCTCCGTGAGGTTCTCATTTAAAACAGGCTAAATTGCCCAATTAAAAAATTTTAATAATAAAAATGTAAAAAAAAAAAAAGAAGGAAAATTACTTTGATCCATTAGATAATAAAATAAATTACAAAACAAGTAAGATTAGCTTTGTTTTACACCCATTTTTCTTGTAAACCTACTTATTATTTTAATCTTATAGATCAAGGAAATTGTTACTTAAACAAGTGAAAAGTAACCTAAATATGAATACATTTAATATATTAAATTAGTGATGTGTATTAAATGTAAATCATGATACTTAATCTGTGTTTTTATCTTGAGTCTATCCCTTTTCTCCACGTGATAGGGGGTATCATGTTATTTCATAGAAAGGAAGAGAGAGAGAGACACACTGGAGGAGCTAACATACACTACACTATTGGATAGAGAACATTATCCCAACTTTAATACATAGTTTTACTCTATATATATAATACGATATGCCTATGGCCAGGCTCAACCGTATGCCTCAAGCCGACTTGACCCAACCAGGGGACTTGAAAAATTCTAACCCTAGCCTAATAGCCTATGGGCTCGAAAGCTTAGCCCATACCTTGAATTTTTTTTTTTTCCTGTGAGGGGTTAAGATAGGTTCAAGCTCATCGAGCCAAACTTGCACTCTTTTGCTTCAATGAATTCTCAAGTGAATTAAAAATTAAATAAACAAACATACCATTGTAAGAAGGTTCGAAGTCTAGAATCTCTATATTTAATTTATCCCTATAACTATAGCATAGCTATCATAGGGGAAGCTATTGTAGCGCAATGATAGGCTGTTGGCAAGTTGGGTCTAACATAAGTTTAGGAAAAATTGCGAGTTCGACCCTCTTACCTCCCCCCTCTAATTATTGGAGCCAGAGGACATTTGTCTAGCCCTATTATGGGTATTCTACTAAATAATAATAATAATAATAATAATAATAAAAACATAGCTATCATGGGAAGTGGTTAAAGATAATGGAGATATTTTTCTAGACTAAAAGATAAAGAATGTATTGTGGACTTGTTCCAATATCTACTACATGATAGAATCAACCTGAAATTACACAAATAGGTAAATCCAAAATTAAGTCCCTTGTTCACATTTCAAATTTCCTAAGTTTTAGAGTAAATGGATTGACAAAGTGAAAAATAATGCTTTGAAAAAAAAAATTCTCAAAAATAAATAATCAAATGGAAATTTACATGGGAATATGAATCTAAGTGTAAACTCAATACGTGATCAATCTACATTGATTCCAAGATATGCGATCGAAATTTCCTCATCGCCATCCAAGGTGGCAACCTTGATGCCAATTTAGAGATCTCTATCGATATGGGGGGGGGGGGAATTATGAGCTAACTTGCTCATTGCAAAACAAAAATTTTCCAAGTGACAACATAAAGCTTTGAGAATGAGATTATCAAGAAGGTGCATACTAAGACAAGGGCTATAAAAAGGGTATATGCTATTACAAAGATGCAAATTAATACAGGGATGAATATATGATTGAATTTGACTCTAAAACTTTATCTAATGCCAATCCCGTCCTTAGTTACCCTCTTTATTCCATTTCCACAATCTACATGTTGAGAAAAGAAATGTTGGGATGAAGTCTCTGACAAAATATTAACCACTCCTCTCTCTATTTTTGGAAAAGACTAAATTCCACTTTGTCAAAAAGCATGATAGTTTCTATTGAGTTTGGTTTCACTGCTTGTACATGCATGCTGGACACATGTCTCCTTTGCTGTCATTTAGAGTGTCTTGAATTGTATTTTTTGAAGAAAGAAGAACATGTGGCATTTTTTTGAAGCAAAAAGAACATGCGTTGAGTGCTAAGTATATATGCAACAGTAGCGGATCAACTCTCGTTTCTGTTGCTATAATTATTTCGTATTTTTGTGGCCAATATCATATTCCCATGTATTCTTTGAAGCCCCTTTAATTTGCTTCAAATGTATTAAGGCTCCGTTTGATTGTAAGGAAATAAAGGTAAGACATATGACAATATCATACTCAGGCCAGTCCAGATGCGAAGCCAGACCTGTCCCTTCAAGCCACTGATATGGGCCTTACTGGGCTGGGCCAAAAATTCCTGAATATGAATGACCTTCTTTCTCTCTCTTGGTAGGGGTTGTTGTGGCACACAAGATGAAAACATGAGAGAATAAAATCCATGACCTCTTGAGAGCCTGAACTCTACCGTTAAGGCACCAACCAATTGCGCTAGCAGATGTCTTCATAATCTATGATGCAGTGCTTTATTTATTAATTGCCCAAACTTGACATGTGAACAAGGGACTTTTCTACTTATCCACAAAATTTGATTCGACCCAAGAGTGCACCAAGAAAGCCATTCCCCTTACTGAGTTTAGGGCCAAGCTGATTCCGACCCATGGGCCTAAAGTGTAACCTTACAATACCGTCAAGAACCCAAGCCTGGGTTCATCTTTGAAAAGATGCCCGTAGCCTTATCATGAGGCATGGTTTGATTCGATTTGTCCTATTTCAGTTAGCTGGCGAATGTTAAGTCCTCCATCAAGATTCGACTCTATCTGCATAAATTGATTGATTGAGTACTATCTCTAAGGAATTTTAAATCTCTCGTTATCGAATGTGATAATCTCATGGTAGTGGACATCCTTGATCATAATTTTGAGCCCATCTTTTGGAGGATTGCATCTATTATTTCAGATTGTTATACCTTGAGCGCTCAATGATGCAATTTGTTCATATCCATAGACAAGTGAACTCCATCGTTGACCTTTTCACTTGTTTTGGCTCAAACTATTGAGACTTTGTGTATCGGCAGCGATGAAGAGAAAAAAAAATATAAAATACATAATAGGACAAAAATCATAATTACATAATATATTATTTTTTATGTGTTTATCTCTTTCCACAAATTCAAAATTATTTGAGATATTTTCTTTTCTTTTCTTTTCTTCATAAGAGTGTTTGTGTGTTGTGTCTACAACTTTGAGTCAAATGGAGTGTAGTGCAAATATCACCAATGACAAAATCCATCATTAAATTATTGGATGAACGAGGTGTATCCTGGATTTATTGCATGTTAAATTCATTAGATTTTCTTTTTTTTTTGGTAACTCGAAATTCATTTAGATAGTCGGTATGACAAATAGAAGGTTTGAGTACACAATACCTAAAATCAAAGAATGAAAAGTGACCCAATTGTCTCACATACCATCGACAGAGTCATCCAAATATTATCATATGAGAAAAGAAAAAAAAAAAAAAAAAAAAAAATTGATTTGGAGAACATGTCTAGGTGCATTCAATCATGCAATCCAAACGTTAATATTTAAATAAATTATTTAATGCCAGGGGTGTAAATTTAAGCATAAAATTCTAATCCCACCACCTATGGGCCCACTTCTACCAATATAAATATATAACTACATATGGGTCTATGAATATTCCATGAAGTTGGCTCTAGCTCAGCTGGTAATGGTATTGGCTTATTGTTGCTAGGTATGTCAAATCTTACCTTCACCTTGGGATTGGATGGAAGGGAATAAGGGTGTCAATCCGTTGGTTTGATCGGGTTGAATTCAAAATCAAACTAATAAGGGAAGGTTCCGTTTCTATCCAATTTAGTTTGGTTTTCACTTATCAGGTTGTTATCAGGTTATCCTCTACCATTACATCCCACCCAAATCTTATCCATAGAAACCAAAGGAATGGTGAGGGAGAGAAAAAAATCTACAAAAAGGCGAATTTACCTTGATTATAAATTCAACTTCAACTAGAGAGTTTCTTTAATCCAACACCAAGACTTGTTATGCACGAGATGGATAGGACGGATTGGGAATTGTGTGTGGATAGGCATAAGGTCCCAAGTTCGATTCTCCATCTATGTATCTACTATTTAAGTGGAGACCATGGCGGTGGGTTGCTACGCTAGTCTCCTCAAGATTTAGTCGAGGTGTGCGTATGTTGACCCGCCCCGAACACCTTGGTTAAAAAGAGAGAGAGAGAGAGAGAGTAGAATTAAACTTTTTTGTGGACAAAAATAACCTAAAGCTTACACTAACAAGTTTAGTTTTACCCAAAACGGAGTTAATCAAATAATAAAAAACCATCGAAACATGTAACTTTAAAAAAAAAAAATGATGATTTCAAATACAAAGGAATATACCAAAATATTAAAAGGTGTATGATTATTTTTGAGCCAGAAATTTACATGTGACTATTCTAGATCATTTCCAATATATTCACGTAGTCAAAATGACTACATTTACTCTTTCATACAGTTTTAAAAGTTGAAATCCAATTGATCATGATTTTGGCCATTTTTCCAAAGTACCTGATCCTATGATATTTTTTGAGGTGCCAAATTGTTGAATTTCAAATCTAAGGAGCAATTTCTAAGGTTTTGGGGATCGATTCTATCCCCTATTCTGAGTCTAAAGTCCTTCCTTCCACATGGTACGTAGTGTTGAATAGAGAAATTCACTAATGTTAGAATAATTAAAAATAAATAAATAAATAACAATTCCAACAATAATTACTATACTTTTTTTTTTTTTACCCCACAAGAGAATTGTATGATAAGAAGAATCACCATATAAGGCCACAATTTCCTAGATATTTTGAGTTGCTTTCACCTCCTTTTGGTACATTCATAAATTATGGCCCACTTATTCCACTAGTTCCTCATATATGAATGAGAATGATAGCCTCAATTTATCGAATTCCACAATGAACACCAACCATTCAAAGGGCATGGTCGCATGGATCTATCTGAACGTGAAAGACATGGCCCTTTATTTTATGAAAAAAAGATATGAGGTCGTGTAATGCGTTTCTTATTAAATAGATGTGACAGGTTATTCACTAAAATTGAATGCTTTTTACAGGATTATTTTTATTTCTTTTCCGCGAAGAAATTTCTAGCATCACCTTTAAATGTTTACATGGATCCTAGACAAGGTTTTAAGTTCACATTATCCGCGTCATAATGGATCGTCATCAATATTGATAAGAATGGACTGTATTCATCATTTTTTTATGTTTATGTATTTTATTATTATTTTGGGTGATTTACATCAACCTCCCTTGACGTTTGTCTATATTATATTATTTTATTAAAAAAATTATTTATTACGTTTAAATTCAAAAAAATAACACTGTTGGACTAATGTTAGTTTTAAATACTAAAAAGACAAAATTACCCTTATCTTCTTCTTCTTCCCACTTCTAAATGTAACCAAATTCCATTTAGATTTTGGATTCTGCTGCCGAAAAGAGTCGTTCCTGGGCATTTTTCGGTATAAGTCAATAAAAACTGAAATATCGGCAGACACTAAACAGACATTTTCGGGACATCGAGACTTAAAGAAGTGGTGAGATCATTACACAAGGATCAAATTGGAGAGTTGGGAAACTGGAGAAGAAAGGGAAAGATAAATGTCTACCACCTTGGACTTCATCATAGTTGTAGTCTTTTAGACCTTGAAGACTCCGGAGTCCGGAATCTTAGTTTCGATATGGAGAAACACCAGTCGCCATGTCGTCCTAGATCGGATGCTAAAGAGGTCTTACAATTAGCTAATTAAAGCTTCGATTTCTTTGTCTTCAACTTTAGCGCAACTCTAGAAGTCACAACAACTTCACCAATCACATCCGAAGCATTCAACACTGAGTAGTAAGATCTATCTTTCCATTTTTATCTATTATCGAGAATCTAGAGTTGTGTTTGATTCACATTATCTATAGTTTATGTCCTAATCCTGAACACATTAACAATTGACATAGATATGGATCAGAGACGCACCGAAAATACGATATATTCCCAGCAGAGGAGCGGCGATTCTAGCATTGGTTCATCTTCACCTGCAAGTTCATCCTCTCACCACCATGCTTGTTCGTCATCAACTGTGGGCCTTTCCATAATCAAAAGAACTCAGAACGTCACAGGAAAAGCTACGGCACAACGGCTTGCACAGGTCATGGCATCGCAGACCACTGACGATGACTTAGGATTCCGATATAGTGCTGCTCCTCCCTCATTTTACAACACTCTTCACAAATATTGTACCTGAGATCTCATCTGCTAGACTGACTAGATCCCCGTCGCCTGCGGTAATTTAATCAATTATGTGTTTTTCCCCTTCCATTATTTTTGTTCTTTTGTTGGTTTGGTTTTAATCTGGTATCGGTTGAACAGGTCGAAACATACGACATCGAATTTGAATTTGGTTACATTTAGAAGTGGGAAGAAGAAGAAGAAGAGGAAGAAGGGTAATTTTGTGTTTTTAGTATTCTAAAACTAACACTAGTCTAACGGTGTTACTTTTTTTGTTTTAGTATAATAAATGATTTTTCAGGGGGAGGACGTAATATAGGCAAACACCAGAGGAAGTTGATGTAAGTCACCCTATTATTTTTTATTTACTATCTTATTGAGTGTAGTTGTTTAATGTCTTACCGGACGCTAGTATGAGCAATGGTCACCTACTCCTACATGTATATGCACCCACTCACATATGAATATGATAGTGTTCATTCCCAGAACCTCCTTCATTGGGAGTCGGCTCTTCAAGTCGAAGCTGCCACCACTAGGCTAATCCAGTGTTCGTATTTTATCATCTTAAGTAAGGCTTTTCTTGCTGCACCCTAACAGAGTCAAGGCAACGGTGGTCGTAGATTAGCTAACTCAGCCGTTGCTTGGTTGCATGGGCGCTAACGCGCAGTAGTTTGATTGTTGGGCACGCTAGCGCGCTCCGGCTCTTTTCGCATGCTCCCCTTGCATGCAATGATGTGGTGGCGAACCTCTCATTCTAATTCAGTGCTCTCCAACCGTGCGGGAAGGTTTCCCATCACACGGCTCACCAACTTGATCTTCCGCGGGAACCGTATGTCCGAACAGGCCTGGATGCCACCACCAGGCTAATCCAGTGTTCGTATTTTATCATCTTACACTGATTTTAGTAAGATGAAAATATTTTTTAATCAAAAATATTATTTTATTGTATTGATACGTATTGGTGTTGTATCAGTATCAATCATCATCGACATCAATATACATCAGCCAATAATACTGATACCTAAGTCCATGACCTCAGTTTATTCTTATCTCAAATTTTAAGGTTATGTTTGGAATGCAAGAAAATGAGAAAGAGAGAGGGAGGCACACATCTCCATTATTTTAAATTATTGGAAATGGGAAAAAAGATTCTTGATCAAGTTGCAAGCAATCTGAGCTTAAACATAAGTGTGCAAAAATGACCACCCTACCCCTTGAGATGGGAAAATTTCACCATTTTTTATGCCTTTGCAATCTTACATGCCCTCTCATTCGTCCCCCATACTAGTGCAGGGGCCACACAACTTGATAGAGATACTCTACCCTTATTATTATCATTACTTTTATATTATTATGTGTTTCTTTTCTTTTCTATCCATCTCTTTTGTTGTTCGATCTTTCCTCCAAAATCGCCCTATTTTTCCCAACCATTGCACAGAGAGAGAGAGAGAGAGAGAGAGAGAGAGAGAGAGAGAGAGAGAGAGAGAGAGAGAGAGAGAGAGAGGAATCATTGTTTTTCTATAATTAAAATTTTATACCATATTGTGACATGCCAATGCATCATATGGGAGGTCTTACAAGGAAAAAAACGAAAACCTGAAAAAATTCAACAAAAACAATTGAAACATCAAAGACCCATACCAATTATTGCAAGTCTTAATTCAAGCTACGTAAAGGAACAATGCTTCATTAAAAAAAGTAGTATAATAGTAATAAACTCATGTTCATTTTATTTTTTAATATTATAAAAAATTGTACATGATTTTCTTACTTTCTTTTTATGTTATACTGAAGCAGCCATAGAATCATTAATTTTTCATCATTGGCTCGTAACATTTTCATGACCTTTTTTTTTTTTTTTTTTTTTTTTTAATATAGTTCTTCTAACTCCACCACTAAAAGAAAATTATACAAAGCTATCAATCATTTTCATGGTATAAGAAATATCATATCATCTATTCTTATATTTGGAGGTAAAAAAAGAAAAAGTTCTACTTGTGAAACAAGCTTGTAGAGAAAATGGAATTTATTCATTGAAGACAAGACAATTATAATAAGTTTTTTATAATGAAGAAAGAAAGAAAGAAAGAAAGAAAGAAAGAAAGAAAGAAGAAAGATCTAAAATTTTTGTAATTCGACCTAAAATATTTCCAATCCCAAACAACCATCAATTGATCAAATAGTATCGTCATTAGTTCAAATAACGTGTTTGTATCATAATTGGATTTAGTTCTCGGTATCAATACTGGAGATGATATCAATATGATAGTGATCCAAATTGATCTGTATTGATTAATTTGCCCTTGCTTTTCACAAAAAGTATATTTCTTCTATGGTTTAACCCCCCAAATCAATACTGAAAATAGTTTTGGACCAATCAGGTATTGGTATCGGTCTCAACCAATATCAATCCGATACATCCGATAAGGCCTATCCGATACCAATACTTAGAACCATGATCATAACTATAAGTAGCATTGGTCAAGTTTTAATAAACTTAGGGTATGTTTGGTATGCATTATGGAGATAAATTGATGCTGTAGAATATATTCTTGAAGCAAGAAAATAGAAAAGAATCGGATTTCGGAATACATTATGTTACAATTTTTATTTCAATAATACATATCAAATGCAACTTTACTAAAATATTTAAAAAATCTAAACCAAAAATTATTCAATAACCGTGGATTTAAAAAAGCGCCCTCCTTTTTTTCTTTTCACCCTTACATATTAATGAAATATTATATATATTTGTATTGGCCTCATAAATTGGTTATAATAAAGTTACACCATGGAGGTTAAAACCATCAAACTAATTATATTCTTATTGGGAGGGGGATTGTTGTCTGGTTGTGTGGTTCTTGCGTCAACAAGGGTCAGTGGAGCATGTGCACAAGCATTCAAAAGAGGGGTAATCACTGCCCCATGTGAGAGGGCATAGGAGGCTTTGTTGCTGAACATTCTTTTTCATTGTTGGCAAACCAGGTTTCAAAATGGAAAACTCAATCGAGTTTGGTAAAAAAATGAGATACTTGATCAAGAGTCATGGAGACTCGTTGCCGTAGTCACCACAAAGTGGCCGACTCTTGTAAAAAATTTCGAAAAACTAATATTAATGATATGACATTGTATGTGTACTATTGTTGGTTTTTCTGGATAACTTGGAATTAAAATAATTTTTAATGATGTTAAATGTCCAATGTTTGAGGTCTTCTATATTGAGTCTATTGATTATTTAATGTATTTTGCAAAAAAATAAAAATGTATGAAAAAGAAAAGAAAAAAAAATGATAAGTGCTTGCAGTTAAAATTTAATTAAGAAATCATGACCATGATATCTCCATTCAGATTTTATCATTTTCATCGATGAGACAATGAATGATGGGTTTCTTAGAAAAAGACAATAAACAATAAAACAATTGAAAAAATTTTTATATCTCCGATCAAATTTATTATTTAATTCATTTTATTTATATTGCTTGAGTAAAATGACTATGGAAATGAAAGGGGGAAATTTTTTATGACTCACCTAAAGAGGACGAGTCGGATCATAAAGAAATTTGACATGACTCGCCTAATTTATTCTTCTTTAAAATTTAAAAATAGCTTGATAAATACTGCGTTATGCTTTGTTTCTTCTTACTAATAGGTTTTCGGAAATCAAACTATACTAGACCAAACGTAAACTGGACCAAACCAATAGATTAAGTTTGACAATTGATGATTTGAGCAGCCAATGAGGGTGGTTTCCGTTCGTTAACGATCCGTAGGGATCACAATCCCGTAGGATATACGTACTGTATTATTTCCGCCACCGCACCAAACGGTGATATGCCGCAGAGATCTGACATATGTCCGCAACTAGTACCCGCAGGACCGCAAGATATGTCCGTACTTGCCGGTGGATACAGTCAGTGTCTCATCATCTGGGCCCCACTTATGAACTGTGTCCTACCTGGAACCTTCATCCTTCCTTTTAACTTTCCTTCCATTTATATTCTATTTTACCAAAATAACCTCATTCAATTTTCAAAATGGCTGAATCTTTAAGTCCTCACACTTTTCACGGCTCTACGACTCTGCCGTCTCTGCGTACGAAGGGAGAACAAGTTTCCCAACGGAAATAAACAGCTGCCACTGATAAGACAGAGTAACTATCCATAATTACGTAATTTCATTAAACGTATGGGGGTATTGTGGTAAATTAAGAGTTTAGATCTTCTTGTGCAATCTCTCCAACGATTCTACTATAAAAGACGCCTAGATGTTTGTGTTCTTCCCGAAATCATTTCCATCTCCTTCTGAATTAATGAATCTGCAATGCTTAATCTTCTTAAATCGCAAATTCAAAAGTCTCTAGAGGATTAACAAGACTCAAACGTATATCTAACGGAGATTTCAGTTTGCAGAATCTCTTACATTCGATTTAGTAGGTATAATCAAGAACCTATATTATATTTGCTCTTCTTCGTTTAGTCTGCATTAGTGTTTAATCATTAGTTGTTTGTTAGTTTCTGTATGATTTGCAGACTTGTTGATCTGTATTTGTACCTTGTTTTCAGTTCCATCTGAATAACGTTTCTAAAGATTCAATTTTTTGTGGACATTAGCTTTTTTTTATCTCCATATTGCGGCGCAACTAGTTAGGTTTGATTCACTAACATGATTCATATTAGTCTTTATTCCAGTATGTGAGCGATTAAATTGCAGTTGCTGAAAGTCGTAGTCTTGAGTCTATCAATTTTAATGGTGACTGATGGTGAAGCATTATCTATTATTGCCCCATTGCTATTGGAGCTGATGATATTTGGTGCTGTATTTATGGGTTGGGGATTTCTAATAAACGAATAGTTTGAAAGAAGAGGTTTATTGAATCTGGGTTCTTGTTTCTTTTTGGGGCAGACAGCCGTTTAATCTTTAAACTCATTAGCTCTCAATTTCTCCCATAATCATGCTAACCTAAATTATTTTCAATCTTTGGCGTTTTAACAGCTTCATATCTCACAAGTGCATTCTTTCCCTGTCCTCATAATTGGACACAAGCGTCTCGTCTCAAGTCTACTTTCCTCATCCTCTCACCCACTAGTACTTCTCTCAAGAACCCTTTGGTGCTGATGTTTCAAGATGCTTCTAATGGACACTCTATTAGTCATTGCTTGTGAATCAATCTAACAGCGTTATAATTGAGTACGTATATATGCTTAGGAAAAATTTTGTATAATTCAAAACATCGAATTTTCAGAATTTAATGTTTAAAAGTTATAGCTAAAAATTCTTGAATTGCATTAGCCAATTTCATGCATCTTCTCTCCTTGGTGATCTTGGGACAAGCAGTGCAAAAAGTGGCAATGGGCTTAAATCAGTGAAATAATTCGAATCTTTTCAATTAGATATTTGATATGGTATGCTTGATTTTTTACTTCTTAAAAAAATGGAACGCCATTATATTTCAAATAATTTTACTGTCCACATATGTAGAAATTGATGATTAAAAAAAAAAAAAAAAAAAAAAACCAAAGAAATGATTCAATGGATTACACTCTTGGGTGTGATTTTTCATGTCATTGATCGCCGTTAAAGACTTAAAGGGTTTTCTCTCAATATAATTTTTTTTCGTCTTTGTACCAGATAAGCAGATAGCTTGGTGTAATTCACGTACAACAGGTAAGTCTGAAATAGTCGTCAGGGATCATATTGTTGCTAAGTTTTTCTTTAAGTTCCTGACATTTCTATTTCTTTTTTGTATTGTTCGAGAGTAGCAGATATGGAATCTATATCTGTCGTAGATTTACTGGAAGCTTCATCAGGAGTTCATTATTCTGGATTTCACTTAAATGGAGTAAAGCCAAGAAATTCGGAGGTGGAGCAACCAACAACCTCAGAAACTGAAACGATGCATAAGCAACCTTTTATAATTGGTGAGTATTCAATTAGAATTTTGAAAATAAAAATAAATATAATATTTTGTTTCTTGGTTTGGTAAATGCATTTACCCTCAGTGTAGAAGTTATCCTTTTCCCAGACAGTTCAAATGTAACCATCTCACTCTTGACAGTGAGATCTCAAGATGATATGTATGGTCCATAAAATTTGAGAGAAAGATCTGCGGAAAGGTACAAATGCAGTGTCAGGAGGATGTAAAACTGATAATCCCCTGGAAGAAGTCTTTCACATAGCAGTAATTAGACTATGACATTTCTGTGAAGTTTTTGAAACCAGTCAGTTGGCATCTGCTCATCGGGAGTCGAATGACTTTCTTCATGTATCTCCTTCCCGGTCAAAACAAATGATCCTGGTCAAAATTCTTAATCGGCCAAGCTTCAACTTTTCTGCAATGAACAAAATCCATTAAACAAGCTATCTTTTCTTGTCCAGGCTGCACTTAGTGAAGAGAAAAGTGTGTGGCAGTGCTCAAGAGGCTTTCTATAAATGTTGGAAAGTTCTCTCCCCCCTTGAAGAAGGATTCCTTTGCACCTATGTTGCTTCCCTCTCCATGCCACCCCAAATTAAAATAAAAATAATGAAATGAAATAAAGAAAACACAAAAACAGGAAGAGAAAAGTGTTTTGTACTAATTATTTCTCCAATATAGGCCCTTCTGTATTTTTTATAATACATATGCCCACTCTTTGACTTAAATTTGTATTGAGTTCAGCAGAGTAACTATTTACCACAAGCAATCCCCCTAAAAGAAAAGAAGCATTTGGGCACCATATCATGTTGTTTTGAAGTTTAACATAATCACTATGAGAGAACTCTTCCATAGTCTAGTTCAATGTTTTGAACGACTGTTGGACCCAGAGCAATTCAATGCTTGGTTTGTTTTTCAAAAGCATGGGCTTATAGCGCCATGTGATTCTTTTGACAATATGGAATCAACAGAACTCTTTAGACAAGGGACAGAATATGAGGCTGGACTTGTACCATTGTGTGTTTACCTATGAAATTATGTGTCTTTTTCTGGCCCTTTTCCCTTCCTTCCCCTTGCTCGCTTCCCAGTCATTTTTATGGCTCTTGTTTTCTTCTTTTTATACTTCTCCATCTTTTGTTGGTAAATTTTTTGTAGTCCTCTATCAAAATGGTGGATTTTATTTTTTTATGAAATCCATATCCATATGTTTCTGTTGTAACATAACATGATAATTATGGATATGGATTATTAGTACGGAGTCTCTGCATCATTTGCTTTCTTCTTGCTATTTACTTTATGACATCAGATCTATAAGATTTGGACTTGGAACTTATTTAATTTCTTTCTTATCCAACAATTGAATTTTGTGAGACATTTCTTCTCCTATAGTACTTGATTCTTCTGCACATTACAGGAGTTGCTGGTGGTGCAGCATCTGGGAAGACTACCGTCTGTGATATGATTATTGAGCAGCTTCGTGACCAGCGTGTTGTGCTTATTAACCAGGTTTTTTCTGGTTTGAGAGACTTTTAGTTTTAGCAATTCTAGGGGGAAAATTGCTAGGGGTAAAGTTGATTGAGTGAGACTCCTCTGCTGCTCTATATCAAATCTTCTTAACTAACAGAGTTAGCCTATGCTAAGAAGATTCACATATGCATTCAGCTCCAAAATCTTGAAAGCATTGGTGAACAGTGAACAAGAGGTGGCTCCATTTATTCAGTGTTCCTTTGTTAATTCTTAGGATCCAAGTAGCCGACCCCATGTAGGTGGGATTTTCACCAGTTTGTTGTGTTGTGTTCCTTTCCTTTTACTATAACTATCTTATTCTGTCTTTGAATGGATCCATGTAGCTGACCCTATGTAGTTGGGATAAGGCTGAGTAGTTGTTGTTGTTTGTTAATTATTAATTGGAACATGGCCATGTCTCAACCTGTTCATTCAAAATTTTGATTGTACTGTACGAGAGCTTAATGATGACATAGGAATATATTATTGTGTTGCAACCCATCTGTCATCATCCTGTCCACGCCTAGCATAGATGTGGTTTCTACTGTGTAATATTCGCATGCCATATGTAGAAAGCATCTCAGAAACATGGAAAAATTATTTAAAGATTCTTGTGCACTTCAATGATTAGAATTAACTTCTATTGGGACCAACTTTCTTTGAGTTTCTTGTTGATACAAAAATTACTTGCAAAATAAGTTTCTTAAGTTCTTAATGGATGATATTTAATGGATGATATTGCAGGATTCTTTTTATCACAATTTGACTGAAGAGGAGCTGACACGAGTTCATGAATACAACTTTGACCATCCTGGTAATGACCTTTCTTTGTCTTATGTTAGGGAAACAACTTCTATGAAAGTTTCCTGTGTTCAAGGATATAGCAAATTATTTTCTAATTTCTAATATATATTGGTTTGATGGTTTCTGCTTAATTTTTCAAGTGTGATGCTTTATCTAGGTGCTATGTAAACTGTATGTTCAAAGTGTGTGTTACTGCTGATCTTGAATTATATTTGACGTTTTTTTACCTTTTCCCTTGTTCATTCTTTTCAAATTTATATTGATCATGCAGTTAGCTTGCTTTACCATATTTTCTCCCCATATACATTACCCAGTGCATAGGTTTGTTTCTCTTGTTGTTTGAGTGCAAAAGCATGTGAAAATGAAGCATGTTGATGGTTTACAATCATTAACATTTGCTTGTACATGTTTCATGTTGATTTTGTTCTTTTTCTTACAATATTCCTTTTTCTCATGTTATAGATGCTTTTGACACTGAACAACTACTATTTATAATGGAGAGGTTGAAGCATGGCCAACCGGTAGATATTCCGAACTATGACTTTAAGAGTTACAAAAACAGTGTATTACCAACAAGAAGGGTATGATTCTTGTCCTTCTGATGTGGTAATGATGAGCATTGGAGTTTGAATTTCTTTTACTTTTATTTATTTATTTATATATTATTATTAAATTAAGGGGATAGACAGAGATGAGAAACATATAAAAGATTGTGGTTATGGTAATTATGGACATATTGGAATATGAGGTGGCTTTTGCTGAGAATTTCTAGTATTGAGTTTGAGAGGTCTTTCGCTTGGTCTTCATCTGCTTCCTCTTTTTTTGCTTCTTTCCACCTTCAGTATAGCCAGATCTTCCTGAATTATTACAGCTGGTGGAGACATAAGTTGAAAATGCATTGTTTGAAGTCAACAGTAGCTAACCACTAAATAATTTTAATTTTGTTTAGTCACAGAAGAATGATGCAGAAACACTGCAGGTTAAGTGTATGTGTTCTTATGCAGGTTTTTATTTATTTATTATTTTTTCAACTTTGATTAAATATAAGTCTCTTATGTATTGGGGAAATTGTATGGCGAGGTCTCCCTTTGTTTTACTTAGGAGCTCCAATCTTCAACGAACCCCACCCTGGGTCTTCTTTTCTTAGTGTAGTTGGTTCTCCTGTGGTAAGGTCTCTGACTACTGGCTTGGCTAGGCTGGAACATGTCTCTCTCTATGCAACCAATAAATGAATAAGGAAAAAAGAAATATTATTACAAAAACCTGGGTTTGCGGACTTGTCCTAGAATAGAATTTTATGTCAAACACTGGGATGTCTTCTGAATTGCATATTTAATTTTGATACCTAAGACTTTCTATAAGATAGGATGGAGTATATACCCTGTAACCCATGGATTGTTAGAATTCAATAGGTTTCCATAGGAGCTTATCATCCATTCATTTAATAGTGTTTTATAGTATAAACATTTGGACAGAGGAGGGAATGAGATAGTGAATTTGATTTTTTGAGTAAGATAAATCTTTCGTCGGCTCAGTTGCTTCCCCTCTGACCCTCTTCACCTGGCATTTAGCCAAGTGGTAAACTTTGTTGGTTCCAGTAAATAATAATGCCTTCATTTCATGTATAACTATCGGGGGCTTATTTATAAAAACAATTTAGTGAATCAGCATTAGAATTTGAATTTCTGCCTTCCTTTTTTATATAATTCTTATTGAAAAGTTAATGTTACTGAAAAAATGTCTCACAACCTCATTGTTCTTGGAAAATATTGTCCCATTTCTCCCTTGTTTTATGTGTACTCTCTTGCCTTCTGCCTTCCTCACACTTTTTCATATTCGTTAGCATCTGTGGTCCTACTGAAATGCAATTCGGCTAAGAAATTAATTTATTTGATGATTTTGAGCTTGTTACTCTTGAGCTTATATTTGATATGTATTTTATTTCATGTGCCTGTGAATTTTGAAAATTTTATCTTAAGAAGATTTTGTGTTGCCCACTAAAAAGGGCTTCTACTGGTTTCATGTCAAGTTTACATTATGTGCTCTCTTTTTTTGTACTTACTGGAAGTTCTCATTTTTTGTAAAAAATCTACTGCAGGTCAATCCTTCCGATGTGATAATTTTGGAAGGGATATTACTTTTCCATGATACTCGTGTCCGAGAATTGATGAACATGAAGATATTTGTTGATACAGGTTCTTTTGCTTCTTCCCAAGTACATGGATTCCATTGTATATTGCCCTTCCTGCTAGGTTGACCTCACTGATTTAGGGGTACTAGTTACACGATTTTACCTTTAGATGTTAGACAAGATACTACGCCCGTTTCATTTAGATTTTGTAAAACCACCTTATTTTATTGCTTTAGTATGATATTCATGATGCATATGGTGTTGATAATGGGGGATGAGGTTTGGTTTTCTTCTGGCCATTTTGCCTGGTTTTGATATAAGGGTAAGCTGTGATTATATTTTTATAATATTTCTAGAAATTAGTAGTTACTGGATGTTAATTGAACATGTCTGCATGTTTTTGGATCATTTCTCTGAAGTTGATTTTCCAGCTTCCCAAGTAGCAAACCCCCCTTCATTTGTGACAGGCAATTTTAAACTAGTGTTCACAATTGAACAAACTCTGCCTGATTATGTGCACCGATTGTTTTAAAAATTTGTTTTGTTTCAAATTAGATTTGAACTTTTTATTCAATTTTTATGTTGATCCACTGTCTTCCTGTGTTAATTTCTTACTTATCTGTTATTCACAATGGAAGTTTTTCAGTGCAGATGCTGATGTACGCTTGGCGAGGAGGATAAGAAGTGATACCGTTGAGAAGGGCAGAGATATCAGAACAGTACTTGACCAAGTTAAGAAGTTCCCATTTGTTGTTTTGCTCATGGATTTCTCTGTTTAATCTGTTTTCAACTTTATTTTCATTATATAAGTGTACAAACAGGGTATGCGTACACTACCAACCTAGGGTATGACACCGAACCACCATTTTGGGTTTTTTTCTTTTTACAATATAAAGGTTCCAATATGTTTAGAAATGCTTAATTAGGGTTCCATAATACGGTCATTTGACCAAACAAAATGTCCAGCCAAAACATATGCAGAGTTTCCTTCAACCAGGGTCGAAACCAAGGTCAAAACTGAAATCTTGAAACATGGACTACCAACCTAGGGTATGACACTGAACCACCATTTTGGGTTTTTTTTCTTTTTACAATATAAAGGTTCCAATATGTTTAGAGATGCTTAATTAGGGTTCCATGATATGGTCATTTGACCAAACAAAATGTCCAGCCGAAACATATGCAGAGTTTCCTTCAACCAGGGTCGAAACCAAGGTCAAAACTGAAATCTTGAAACATGGTTCTTCCACCCTCCTTGTGTTGTGATAAAAGAAAAAATTTGATTGCTTAAAAGCAGATATAGATACAACAAGAAGAAGCCAAGCCAGAAAGTAAAGAACTAGGGTACAAGAACACATTGGCCTAAGCTAGAAACATATACCTACAAACAAGGATTAACGTAGCGGTATCGGTCGCCGTATCGGTCGACCAAAATTAATATATGTATCGGAGGGTATCGTATCGTATCGTATCAGAGATACACTAAGATACGCTAAAGCTATACACATAAATGGATAGGAAACAATTTTTTAATATACTTTTGTATAAAAAAATAGTTAAAAAAACTATATATAACATGTATTATGCATAAACACTAAATTGATAGTATCGCACTAAGAATCTAAGGTTTGTAATTGTCCCATAAATGTAAAATCCTTGTTCCCAACCTTGATTTCCACTTTAGTTGAAGAGAAAAATGGCTGGCAGCAACTTTGGAACAAAACCCTTCAAAAATTTGAGTTTTTTTGAAAAATGACTCATCTTGGCCATTATATACCGTAGCGCACCATATCAGTACATATTATACCGTATCGTTATGTATTGGCCGATACATACTGATACACACTGATACATATCGAAACATACATTGCACCTCGATTTTTAATTTTTCATAGAGTATCGGTACGTATCGGTGCGTATCGTATCGTATTGTGTGTATATCGATACAAAAGGATTTTAAAATTCCATGTATCATATCGGTAAGGGGGCCGATACAGTACGATACGTACCGATACTTTAAACCGTGACTACAAAAGGAGGGGGGGTTAGCCAGGGGAGATGGACACAATACTAGAATGTTTGTCCACTCCACCCCTGACCACCCACCAGTCCATTCGCTGATCTCAGCCTTCACAGAAGAGAATCTCCCTTGGATTCCTGAACCGTTGTTTCAAATAAGCTACACTTCTTTTAGAGTATTTACATCTTTATAGTTCTGATGCAAAAACTAAGATCATGTGGCCAGAGGAGAAGGAAGGCGGTACAGCCAGCATGACAACCACCGTGACATCCATCCTAGCTTTCATGACAGCTTGCAATTACTATTCAGAGTCAGATTCTGTTTTAAGATTAGATTTTAGATAGGGTTTAAGGAATTGGGATCAGATTGGCCAAATCATACGATATGGATCAGAATCAGCCACGGCTGATCCCCATTACAACCGATTTGGATTGGGGTTTTTAGAGATTTTTGGCCGATTCCTGCAGATTTATAGCAGATTCAAGCTGATTCTCTTGCCAATTGGACTGGAATTGGATCGAAATCGGTGACTATAGATTCTGCTGCCGATTCTGAATTTCTGTTCTCTCAAATCCTGATCTCAAATCACTATAGGAATCTCATCGTGATAGCAGTTAAAGTTGTGGGGTTTTCTAGAAATTATTTTTCTTTCTTTTTATTGTAAAGCTTATCTCAGTTTGAGATTATTTTATGTAAGCCTGAGTTGATGGAAGCTCTTATTTCCCATTGATTGGATAATGAAATCTCTTATTTTTTATTGGTTGGATGATGTAAGCTATTATCTTAGGATATGTTTATCTCTCCTAAACCAATCACAGGATTCTGTAGAAACTATAAATAATTGTATTGGCCTACAGACAATCCAACCCCTGCTTTGAAGAAATAAAGATGTTCAGTTTTCTGAAATTTTTTGGTTTTGAGTCAATGGTACTTCTGTGGATTCAGGAGTGTTTTCTTGGTAGAATCTGGGTGTACTAAGGTGGATCCCTTGGTGGATTCTCTTCACAGGCTTTGGTGGATTCCTACCTTTTCTCTCTATTTATTTTTCCATATTCCAATCAAGATCCAGGTCAGATCTGTTCTCTACTTTGCTGCTTGTGATATCTATGCCACTATTCTAATTATGTTACTGATATCTTCTCATTTGCTGTCCTGTTTGCTTCCTAATTAGTACATTAGTTGCTTTTATTGATATCTGAATTTCTGAATGGTCAATTTACACACTGGTTTACATGCATCACCAATTCAAGCTGCATGTTGTGCTAAATTGTTCAAGTTCTTGAGTGGTATGGTGGAAATAAATAAATTTATATATGCCACCATCTTCCATTCAACACTTGTTATACAATTTTTTTTTTTAATTTCAGGAATTTTAGTATCTTTTTCTGGATGGGTAGTCTACATTAAAATGCATTAGTTACGTCTCATACAATTCATTCATGGACTGGTAAAGAGTTTTCAGACCTTGGAATCCGTTGGACAAGATTTCAACCAGGTCCACATGACCAGTGCCCCACACAGATAGTGAAAGTAGCTTCCTTGATGATTTCCAACTAATTTTAGTTGTTTGAGATTACCGATGCTTCAATTTAAATCTTTCAGTTTTCTCTTGCTATTATTAAATTCATAGTTTATTATTTTTTTTTGTAAAATGCTAATTTTTTTATTTTTTATGCAGTACTCGAAGTTTGTGAAACCTGCTTTTGATGACTTTATTCTTCCTACAAAGAAATATGCGGATATTATCATTCCCCGTGGAGGAGATAATCCTGTGGCCATTGATTTGATTGTGCAACATATTCATACGAAACTCGGTCAACATGATCTCTGTAAAATATACCCAAACCTCTATGTCATCCAGTCAACTTTTCAGGTAGCTTATGTATCTATTCATTGACTTGTTTTTTTTTTCTTTGGGTATTTGATGAGGTTCTTCTGAAATTTTAATGGACTTTTAATGTCAATCATTTGGTTATTAATATTGAGACTTGAAGTTTTTCCCGTTTTATTGAGTTGAAGTTTTTCCGTTTTATTGTGCTTCTTGTAAGGTCTAGTAACTTTTACTAGCTCTGTACAGATACGTGGCATGCATACGCTTATACGTGATGCTAAAACAACAAAACATGACTTTGTGTTCTATGCTGATCGGTTGATTCGTTTGGTATGTTTAACTTTGCATTCATAATGATCAATTTGTTTTATTACATTTTGTTGTTCTTATATGATGTATGTTTTTGTTCTTGGGTGTGTTTTCTGAACAAGTATTTTTCTTCATTGACAGGTTGTTGAACATGGCCTTGGGCATCTTCCTTTTACAGAAAAGCAAGTTATCACTCCGACTGGTAAGCCACTATTTTTCTATGAATATAAGTTAAGGGAACTGGTTCTCTGTCTGGGAGCAAGGCCTATACTAGCACTCCCTGTGTCTTTCTCTCCTCCCTCAAACAAGGGGTAGAGATGTATTTTCACAGGGGGAGGAGAGAGAGACTCATTGGAGCGCTGGCGTAGGCCATGCTCCCGGACAGAGTTCTTTTTCCCATAAGTTTATTAGTATGCCATTTCTCTATGCCTTTTCTAAAATTGTTGTCCACTAACAAAAAGAAGTCTTTTGGAGGAAATTTTTTAATATTACTGTTTTACAATTGTAACCAGGAGTCAATGAGTATGATTTCTCATGTTTGCAATTTCATTGGTATAAATGCAGAATCGGTTTATACTGGGGTTGATTTCTGTAAAAGGTTGTGTGGTGTCTCGGTAATTAGAAGGTACATTTTCAGTCTTTTTTCCACTTTTATTGTGATAATTTTTTTGGGGTCTGTAAATGAACCAGCATTTGAAATGTTTGGTCCAGTTCTTGCTGTCTGGCTTTCTTGCTTTAAACATTCTTAACCAACAAATAATTGATGATATTTGATTTATATATATATATATATATATATGATTATAAAATAGTCATGGCCGTACCCTGGGGCAGTCTGACCATCTTGCCTTGACTGTTCAAAACAATACCGCTGTTTAAACTGGACACTCCTTTGAGCAGCTAATGATTTCAACCCTAAAATGTTTTGGCCAATACATTAACCCTTTGGACTGGATGGTCCAACTAGGTGGTGCCTGCAATCTATTGAAATATACATGGGATGATGGTATGACAATCAATTTCTCTTCTCACTTCTTTTATTAGTCTCATAGTTTTGTGCTACTGTTTCTGGGCCTGAAACAGAGAAGGGATGTGTCATTTTGGGAGCTGGCACTAATACTTTCAGTGAAACCATTCCAACACTTAAAAAAGGGCATACCCAGTGCACGAGGCTCTCGCCACTGCAGGGTCTGGGGAGGGTCATAATATACACGTCCTTACCCCCGTATCTCACAGAGAGGCTGTTTCCCGACTCGAACCTGTGACTACTAGGTCGCAATGGAGCAACCTACCGTTTGCCAAGGTCTGCCTTCCTTCATTTCAACACATAGTCCTGAGAAATTTATTCTTTCAATCTTATGCAAGGGGTGTTAGCATAGTCGTGAGGCCCTTGCCTATGCGCCACCTAGGCCACAAGCTGTCAGTCCTTGAGGTCGAAGACTGCTCGCCAAGTTGAAAGAACCGATTTCCCCATTTTCTCCCTTCAACCCCTTTTTTTAATCTTGAAGGCAATGTACATCTCTCTTTTCTGATTGAGCTATAGATACTTTTTGTGTAGCCTGTATAAGGACATAGTATACTGGCTTTTATTTTGTTGATAAATTCTTGACTTGTAAAAGGAAGGTGCATGAGTCAATTTTAATAAAAGAAAGAGAACCGAAGAAGTAGCAGCAATATTTATCATCCCAAACTAAGAAAAGCTACAAATAATTCCAAGCTAGTGGACTTGATGTGGATTTGATTGTTTGACTTGCGTCATTTGAGTCAAAGACTTGAAAAGGGGGAAGGTAGCCTCTAATATAGAAATTATGCCGAGTCCGTTGCAATAAATTTTGGATTATAGCAAAAAACCTAAATAGCCTAGTGATTCAGTAGGATTTATGACTAATATCTTAGGTTACTAAAAACATAAGTAGCATGATATGTATCCCTCTTTGGTTTTCTGCATAACCGATGATTTATCTATACATTGTGAATTTGAAGAGTGTATTGTAAGCACTAACCGTTCTCCACTTGACTAGCCACTCCAAACTTATGTCAATTGTTCAGTTCTTTTTTCATACTCCAAACTTGAATGGTCTGTCTAAGTTTTCTGAGGGCATTTTGTTTGACCTTTTGTTATTTTCTTAACTGAATATAGTGGTGAAAGTATGGAGAATGCTTTGCGAGCATGTTGTAAAGGCATCAAGATCGGGAAGATTCTTATTCACAGGGAAGGTGACAATGGGCAGCAGGTGTGCATGGAGCTCCTGGAATATTCTTTCTATTCTTCAATTTTCACTTGCTTTCACCTCCTTTTCTGAAGTTTGAAATATTGTACAGTTAATCTACGAGAAACTGCCAAATGATATTTCAGATAGGCATGTGTTGCTTTTGGATCCTATCCTTGGCACAGGTTTGTCCGTTCTTGCGATGTATAATTCTAATTTGTCATAATAATATTTTGTTTATATGATTCTGCACTACTATTGAATCAACTTGTAGAAATATGAAACTGGGTCCAGCATCCTCAATTTATTCACCCCTTACAGTCCAGACCTAGATGGGCACACTGACTCATAAAGATATAATATGGAGTGGTCAATTGAGGATGATGAATCTTTGGTTAATCATATATTCTTTCACATTTGTCCTTTTTCATATTATGGTGAGCTTATTCCTAGTTGACTGCTAATTTATTTTGTTGCTTGTGCTTCACTGTTTCCGTTCGAAAAATTATTCATAGTTATTATTTTTCCAGGGAATTCAGCTGTTCAAGCTATTTCTTTGCTTATAAGGAAGGGTGTGCTAGAGTCCAACATCATATTTCTTAATCTTATATCTGTAAGTAATGGTGTTGCACCTTTTCCTTGTCTTCTACCTCACAACCTCCTCCCATTCTTTTTTGAGGTTACATTGGGGTGGGAGGTGGAGAAGTTCTTGTCAATCTTTTTGCTGAAAATCTACGAATATATATATATATATATATATATATTTATATATATTTTTGTTCCTTACGGTGGTTTTCAATTTTTATGATAAAACATTGATTATACTATCATATAAAATCATATTATGTATACATGAGCCCTTTAGTTGGTTATGGTTTGTACTGTTCTTGTATTGATTTTTATAACCAGTTTTATTAATCTTATCAGGCACCTCAAGGAGTGCATGTAGTCTGCAAAAGCTTCCCAAAAATAAAGATTGTGACATCTGAGATCGAAATTGGTTTAAATGAAGAATTCCGCGTCATCCCTGGCATGGGTGAGTTTGGGGACCGATATTTTGGCACAGATGATGATGACCAGCAAGTTGGGTCCCCAGTATAGCTCAAATGAGAGGTGCACAATAATCCAAGTCCCATGATTCTTGTGTTCATACACCTATCAATATCAGCAAGGCCTAATCTGCTTTTCCTCCCCTGCTCTTGGCCTTTCTTTTAATTCTTTTGTACAGGTATCGAAGTTGTGACATTGAAACCTCGGGATTCATACAGAAATCATGAGATAAAGTCAATTTTGTAGTTTTAATTTCGAGTGAACCTACCTTTGGTATCTATATCTCCTTTCAGCCTTAGACATAAGCTGAGGAATATTTGGTTGCAGATTTCATATGGTGCATATGCTACATGAGCTTGAATTACTCTTCAATATATATATATTGTACAGTATATCAGTAGTGTGAAGGAAAAAGCATTCCCTGTAAACTTGTGCTAGATGCATTTACGAAAAAGTACCCCCGACATGCTTCGCCCGTAGTTTACTGTTAAACATTTGATTACATGTGTTTGTGTTGTGGCTTCAACATCGTTTGTTATGTAACCTATTGCTGGTCAAATTCCCTGGTTTCTCCATGGACTTTGTCAATGTTTTCATCTTTCCTTGTGTTGATAATTTTCTTTTGGTCAGCCAATGGCATTATAGTGTTGCTGGAAGTTGTTCATCAGAAATGTTTCAATCTGGTTCAATTATCTTTGAGGTCGGAATTGTAACTTGTGTATGAGAGAGTGAGGCGTTTCCTTTCACCCCGGGTGGTATGAATTACCACTCCATCTAGCTTAGGCTAGGCTAAGCCCAAGGTGTTGAACCCTAACCTGACTTTGGGCTAACATATGTCCGACCAAACACAGCCCACTTGGGTTCTGCTCAGCCACGGCCGGAGCAATATCCTGCAGTTAGGGTGTGCCAGGCCAGGTGTCAAATCAGTTATGCCGATTTGGCTCGGTATATGTTAACATGGATGCAAAAAAGTTCATCAACGGCCAGAATTGGGATCAATAACAGTCAATTCCAATCCAATCGAAAAAAAAGAGAATGGCCCCATCATTGTGAAAGAACATAACCAGGCAATGGCCACTTTGATTCATCGAATATATATCTCGTACACTGAATCAACAGTTTTGCATGATTGAGATTTATAAAATTAAAAGCAAAGGAAGAGAGGACATCTTCGAATCGACAAGGAATTCAAGAGGTCGATCGATCTGAAGTTGATAGAATTTATAGTTTAGACAACCAAGCCTCTTTGTTAATTTATAGTTATATTACAGATATGGGAAGGGTGATCAGAATCAAACAGAAATTGTAATAAACTAATAAAAGATGTGCAAAAGTTAAGGTGCAACCCAAGTATGACAATAGATGGTATAGTCGACCCCTTTTAGGAGATGTCTTTGAGATGCTGTTTTGACTTTTATACTTTTTCTATAACTAATTATTTTTTAGAGAAAATTGCATTGCCACCCCCTGAACTTCGATCGTTATTCAATGTCACCCCTTGGACTTTTCGAAACGTCAAAGCCACCCCCTAAAAATTCAAAAAATTTCAAATCGGTCCCTGCCATTAGCCGACCGTGAGAAATGAATGAAAATCGGTTAGTTTTTTTATAATATACCCAAAATACCCCCACCTATTGTGAGAGGACAATATTGCCCTCTCTTTTATTTCTATCTCCTAAACCCATATCCCATATCCCATCTCCCATCTCTCATCTCACTCCTCTCACTCACTCGGCCGGACAAGAAGAAGAAGACGACGACACCCCCTGCAATTCGATTCTCTTCCCTTCGGCGTCCGATTCTATTCTCTACGGCGTGCGATTCTCCCCCCTCCGGTGTCCGAACCTCTATCCCAAGGTATGGGGATTAATGACATAATAAAGTGGGTTGGGAACCATCGGAATCATTGCAGATCTTGGAGAAACCAAACCCATAATAACAAACTGGATATATACAGCGTGGATGCAGATAGATATCTGAAAGGAGAATGCATGATGACATGCAAAGATAATCTCATGAGAAAAAGGTGATTTTATGAGAATATGGTGGAGAAAATCTTCAGCCATCGGAGCGCCGCCAGTAATGATGGTGAGAGACGTAATATGATAGGGTGAGGGAGCTGGACAATGTGATCATGAAGAACAGCCAATAACCTGAGAACTGAAAACGAAGCTAGAATGATTATGAAAAAAGGGATCTTGAAAAGGAAGCCTAGGGGAAGGGAAGGAGAGAACTGGGCAAATTTCTCCAAAAGAAAGAGAACTGGGCTATCTCCAGAGTTGATCTGCTGGCCAAGAAGGTCACCGATCAATGGAGGACCGATTTGCCGGAGTCCGAGAGTTACTCGCTGTTCTCTGTTCAACCGATTTGATTTGCCGGACAAACGCTTTCTCCAACACAAGAAAAACGGTTTTCGAAATTACTTTACCAAGTGTTCTTTAACCACGGTTCTCCCTCTCTAGAAACCATAATATTTCATTCTATTAAGAAGGACGACCATTTAGCCGTTTAAATCCGAAATGCCGGGGAGAACATAGATGAAATTGGCAGTCTTGGACCAGTTTTGATCGGAAAATGAGCAAGAACGGAAACTTTCTGCAACTAATTAGGATTCTACAACAGGGTTTCATGGTGCAGATCCCGATGGAACCACTAGCATTCATACCTCGATAGGAATTGGAATCAAGGGGGAAAAGATATAAACTACTCTTAATCGGAGACTTCTGAGATGATTAATTTCAATGTAAATAAGTGTGTTTACGACTCTGTTTATCTTGAAAAAAAATTGAAAAACAGAGATTCAAGCAATAAGGGAAAAAAAAACAAGAATCGAACAGAGAATGATCGATTGAAATTGGAAGATAAAACAAAGATGAGAAAGAAAAAGACTTGATTTTTCCTCTACTTGCAGAAAGATGGAGAACCAAGAGGAACGGTGTTTGAAGCTCCCATATATATCGGCGGGAGAAATGGAGATTTCGGAGACAGGGACATGCATTAGCTAAAGGGGGTTCGTCTGGGGGCGTCATGGTTTGATCATGCTCCAAACCCATACCTTGGGATAGAGGTTTGGACGCCGGAGGGAATGGAATCGCACGCCGGAGTGAGATGAGAGATGAGAGATGAGAGATGGGATATGGGATATGGGTTTAGGAGATGGAAATAAAAGAGAGGGCAATATTGTCCTCTCACAATAGGTGGGGGTATTTTGGGTATATTATAAAAAAACTAACCGATTTTCATTCATTTCTCACGGTCGACTAACGGCAGGGACCGATTTGAAATTTTTTGAATTTTTAGGGGGTGGCTTTGACGTTTCGAAAAGTCCAGGGGGTGGCGTTGAATAACGACCGAAGTTCAGGGGGTGGCAATGCAATTTTCTCTATTTTTTAATTTATTTATTTTTATGTTTTTATTAGATTTATTTTTAACGGATTCATATAGTGAACCCCCAATAGTTAGGATAAAGTTTACATGAATCCCCAATAGTTAGGGTAAAGTTATGATTGTCGTTGTTGTATAGTTTTGAGAGAGAGAGAGAGAGAGAGAGAGAGAGAGAGAGAGAGAGAGAGAGAGAGAGAGAGAGAGAGAGAGAGTCTTGGAGCAGGTTGCACCGACAGTCATATATTTTTGTTTAGAAGAGGGTGATCACTCGTTGCTCTATCCAAATTCGATAACCCTTCATGGGCTAATCCAGTGACAAGTGTCGCTTCTTCCATGCAGATCCTTTTCGTATATTCCTCCATTGCTTATCTATATATAAAGGCTGCAGCTTGAATTTGTTTTTGCATTTTCCCGCTCTCTCTTATCCACTCTATTGTCAAGTTATCAATCCACCATTAAGCCCGGAGGAGCTAGCGATGTCGGCCTTCATAGGAAAGTACGCAGGTATTATCATCATCCTCGCTCGGACCACCCACCTCAACTTTCTCTCTCTTTCTCTCTCTTAATTGGGTTTTTTTTTGGGGTAACTTCTCAGATGAATTGATAAAGAATGCCAAGTACATAGCAACACCAGGAAAGGGCATTCTCGCCGCCGACGAGAGCACAGGGACCATCGGAAAACGACTCGCTAGTATCAACGTCGAGAACATAGAGTCCAACAGGCAAGCCCTCCGAGAGCTTCTCTTCACTTCCCCCAACGCTCTCGCCTACCTTTCCGGCGTAATCCTCTTCGAAGAAACACTTTACCAGAAAACCACCGACGGGAAGCCCTTCGTGGAGGTTCTCCAGGAGAACAACGTCATCCCTGGAATTAAAGTCGATAAGGGCACCGTCGACATCGCCGGCACGAACGGTGAAACCACCACCCAAGGCTTCGACTCATTGGCCACTCGTTGCCAGCAATACTATAAGGCTGGTGCCCGTTTTGCCAAGTGGCGTGCTGTGCTTAAAATCGGTCCCACTGAGCCATCCGAGCTGTCTATCCAACAGAACGCTCAGGGTTTAGCTCGTTATGCCATTATCTGCCAAGAGAATGGGCTTGTCCCCATTGTGGAACCGGAAGTCCTCACCGACGGCAACCACGACATCAAGAAATGCGCCGCCGTTACAGAGACTGTGTTGGCTGTTGTTTATAAAGCCCTCAATGATCACCATGTACTTCTTGAAGGAACTCTCCTCAAGCCCAATATGGTCACTCCTGGCTCTGATAGCCCCAAGGTGAGTCATGCATAGAATGAGAATTTCATGTTTATAGCATAGTTGAAAAATCAGGTTTTGATTTGGTCAAAATCATTAGGGTTGAGGGTTGAGGGTTGAGTAAAAAAATATGAAAATTGGTCAAGAGGTATGAAGACTTGTTTAGATTTAGGTCTGAGTCAGCTCAAGTTTTGATTGACTTGGTGTTTTTGTCCCAATCATGTGAAACTCGAACCCTAAGGGTAGTCAAGTTGGCAATGGACCTTCGTCTTAAGAAGCGTGTGGTTCTGAGTTCGACTTCTCTTTCTTTGTTGGAGCTACTCTTACACTGGAGTTTTTGGTGTTCTTCACTTTTTTCAATGAAAGTTGAAGGGTTCTCATTCAACCCCGATATGACCCGATCCATATGGTTATAAGATCAGTATAGGTTCGTAGGATAAATCAGGCCTTTGGCATGAATACCGTTGTTAGAAAGAAAAAAAAATGTGAAACTCAAGTTTTAATCTTAGGTACCCACTATTTTTTTAGTCATATACTATTCATAGACCCGAAATTTGATTCTAAACCAAACCCTAGTATTTCCAATATCCTCAAAATAAGCCTTTCATTTCGTCTCATTGAGAGGAGAAGGAAGAAGTTGAAAAAATAGAAAAGGCCTCACCTTGATTAGGTTTGACTAAAAAAAAGTTGACTTTCCAAATCACCAAGTTTTGAAAAAGGCGAATTAAATCGAAAAAATGTGGTTTTGTTGGATATTGGGTTTACTTCAGTAGTTCATTAATTTTAGAACTGCACAGGTTGCTCCGGAGGTGATTGCAGAGTATACAGTTACGGCATTACGTCGAACAGTGCCACCGGCGGTGCCGGGGATTGTGTTCCTGTCGGGAGGGCAGAGTGAGGAGGAAGCAACATTAAATCTAAGTGCCATGAACAAGTTGGAAGTGCTGAAGCCATGGACACTGTCCTTCTCCTTTGGGAGAGCCCTGCAGCAGAGCACACTCAAGACTTGGGCTGGCAAGAAGGAGAACGTGAGCAAAGCTCAGGAGACATTCTTGGGAAGGTGCAAGGGTAACTCTGAGGCCACTCTTGGCAAGTACATAGGTGGTTCAGGTGGAGAATTGGCCTCTGAGAGTTTGTACGTTAAGGGTTACAAGTATTGAATTTTGTAATCCACTCCCAAGTGAAAATATCTTCTTCTTCTTCACTCCTCCCCTATCCTTATGGACTTTTAACTAAACTGAATTCATAGTTTTGTATCATTGCTTACTTCATTATTCATATTCTAAGGTAACAAGTATTTACAAGATCATGGTTCTTCTTCAAATAAGTCTGAAACTTTCTCAGTCATCCTTAGTTTGAAATCTAAAGATGGCCAAAAACAGGATTTAGGAGGATTGCATTGGGCTGTGTTGGTGCAACGGTCAAGTTGTACTATTGCAATATATTCGCCACAGTTTTGAAACTTGAAAACAGCCTCTCCTGCAAAGTAAGAAGAAAGACTGCATACAGTTGCCCCTTCTAGACCCTGTAGTAACGAGAGCTTAGGTCAACATGCCAAACCTAATTGAGGTTTGCAATTTGGGTTGGATCATCATGGTGGTTTCACTTTGATTGAGCCTTGGGTCCCAAGGGATTCCCTCCACGAATTTTGGCTAGCTAGCATGTGGAGAGTCTTACCCTTATCTAACTAGCTAGTGCTCTTGTCGTCATTGGACTTGATTCTCCATGATTTGTTTGAATTTGAGTTTGAAATTTGAGATGTGATTGTGATATGAGGAATCAATATCACATATTATTTGAATCGAGCAATTCCTTTTGATATAGGCAGCTGACACCATTTTCTAGTCAATCCTATATTGATGGATTGGTGGTATAAGGACCAAGGGTGAAAAGAAAAGGATTTTTGAAAGAAACTAGGGGTCGGTCCAGGTGATCTAGAGACCGATACGGGTCAATCCTGATTTTATCATATTGGTATTAGCCAAGACCGTTCCCAATCTGATATCTTGCATTATCTATCCAATGGTTGGAAGAGTTTGCCAAGTGGTGGAATAAAACAATGGAAATTTAAGAGTACAAAGAGGATGCATGGATAGCAAGGGTTTCAAAAGTTCAGTCTAAAACGGTCAGATTGACAAAAAACGATTGATTCAATATGAATTAATTAGTGCCAGACCTTTGTCGGTTTGATTTTGGATTGGGGTTTTATGGAACTAGTAGAAAGCAAAACTAATTAAGACCAACCAAAATGTGCTGTTGAAAACGAAAATTGGACCAAACCCAATAAAAAGCTAAGGCCGGACCACCCACCCCCCACACCCCACACCCCACCACCACCCCCACCCCCAAAAAAAAAAAAAAAAAAAAAAAAAAAACACCAGGATTGCTGAGTAATTTGGTTATGTATACACGCAAACTAAAAAAACTGGATCGGATCAATCCCAACAATAATTGGCCAATTACAAACCCATAACAAAAAATCGGATAGGAAATTAGACTAAAAAATCTTTAACGGTTCGGTTTCAAGCTGGCCAGGTAGTAAATGATTGAATTCGAGCTCCATCAAAGCTGGACCAACCCTATCGATTGATGGACCCAAATCCTCTCCAGTGATCCAATGCACTCAATGCACTGGACTCATTGGCGCACGTGAGAGGATCTCATTCCTTGATTGACACCCTTAAATTGAACAATAAGATGCTATATAATTGAAATCAATTCCCGTCATAGCCTCAAGCTTTTTCTCCTTCTCCTTCGTTTAGTGACAAAGGTAGGGGAGAACCGTGGTTCAGCGATGGACAAGATGCAGGTGGTTGAATCGTTGAGGAGTAAAATGGTTTCTTTCACTTAAGCGTATCTTGGGCATTTCACAATTACGGGGGTATTCCGGGGATTGCAACAAAAATATAAGCAGACTTAACAACCATTTCTAACAATTGGGGTCGTTAGATAAAATCTTTTTCTTGTAAGGGAGGTGAATGATATTTTCAGAAAGGTGTGAAGTCAAATTGATATTACGCCATAGTTCAGATGAGGAGAGTGGTATTTACTCCAAAAAAAAAAAAAAAAAAAACGAAGGAAAAGAAAGAGGGCCCAAAAGCGTAGAATTTTTTAAGCATGCTGGAGTGCCCTTTGGATAAGCCTTGGACGGGCTCGGGTTTTTTTCTGGCCCTGCCGGCCTGCCTAGAGTCCTAGCAATTTTTGACAGAAATAGAAATATAAAACTTCAATAATTAAAGGAGGCATCAGACTCAGAAGTTAATCAAGAAACGGCTCTAGTAATTTTCAACAGAAATAGAAATATAAAACTTCATTAATTAATGGAGGCATAAGACTCGGCCGTTACGTTAGTCAAGAACCGAGCCGAGGGAGAGATGAAGCATCCTAACAAAGTCCCCTCCTCTTCCCCGTCGTCTTCTTCTTCCTTCTATACTCTTGTTTTAGTTTTAGCTCCTCTGGTTCTGCTTCCGGTAGTTGTGTATGCAGTGGGTTCTCACAGTTTGTCTTGGGTATATTTCTCATCTTTTCAGTGGGGATGGAGTACTGGTGCTCAGCGGGTATCTTCTTCGCTTCCATGGTTTGGCAATGGCCCAAATCTCTCCTCACCATGGGTAAGAATATTTTAAACCTTCCACTGCCTTGGTGTTTTTGCATTCATTCCCCCCCCCCCCCCGCCCCCTTTTTCCTGTCATTTTTTATCTTGGCTTTCAACACAGGATGGAAGAAGAAAGCAAGATAGAAAAGTTGAGAAGCTTGAAAAGCTTGAAGCAGGTCTTTCAGGCGCTCGAGCTTCCATAAGAGAAGCTGTTTCCATGGAACCTTTGATTCTGATTCTTCTTTTTATGTGATCAAAGGGGCCACGAGCAACATGGTATGCTCGTGAGCTTTACTTCAATTCGATTAGGGTTCTCTGCAATGCGAACACCTCAGAACGATTCAACCCCACGCATCTTTTCCTGAAATCAATCTGAAAACAGGGAAGATCAAAGGTATTATCGGAGGCCTACCACCGTCTTCCCGTCCAATTCTAGCATTCTTCGCGGGTCATCTCCATGGGCGTATAAGGCCAGCACTTCTGCAACACTGGAAAGAAAAAGACGAAGATTTGAGAGTTTATGAGAGCTTACCAGAAGGAATTTCTTACCATGATATGATGAACAAGAGCAAGTATTGCATCTGCCCAAGTGGGCACGAAGTTGCGAGCCCAAGGATCGTGGAGGCAATCTATGTAGAGTGTGTGGCGGTGTTGATTTCAGAGCATTACGTGTTACCTTTCAGCTATGTTCTTAACTGGTATTCGTTCTCAATCCAGGTTTCGGTGAATGAAATCCCTAATCTTCAGAAGATATTACTGGGTATTCCAGAGGATCGATATCTGAGAATGGAGGAGAGGGTGAAGCAAGTACAGAGGCATTTCATTGTAAATGATCCTCCCAAGAGGTTCGATGTCTTCCACATGATCGTTCACTCTATATGGCTTAGAAGGTTGAACTTCCGCATTCACAACTGATTCAAATCGGAGTCTCACACTCCAGAGATTACTCATGGAGTCACTGTGGATCAGAGAATAGCGTGACTAGCGAAACAGAGTAGTGGCCTCTGTAATTTTTTCCTTCAATCAACAGAGAAGACGATTCAGGGGAGAGATGAGACTTTTTACTTTTTTGGCTTTGTAGTTTGTACCTTTATTATTGTTTTTAATTTTTAATGAAACTGATTTTGGAAAGAACTGGAGTGAGATGCCCCTGTATGAGAGATCTCTAATTGTAGTTAATGGGAGCTCATCCAATGTATTGGATGAAAAACTTCGTGGGGGAGGCAAATCTTCAGTTCTCTATCATTATCATCATTTCTAAATGCTAGTTTGTCTAGTCTTTTTGTTAATATTAAAAGCAGGAGGGTCCCCCCCAAGGTAAGCCCACCCTGTACCCCAATGCAATTGGGATTTTTAATAGCAGATGCTGTATGCTCGCCTGATCCATCAAAATATTTTTCTGTTGGCCTGTGTTTTTCAAGTGTACTCTACTTTTTGGTGCAAGATTGGAGCCCCACTAAACTCACCTGATCCACCAAAATATTTTTCTGTTGACCTGTGTTTTCAAGTGTACTCTACGTTTTTGGTGCAGAATTGCAACAACAAAAATAACCACCCAAATAAACTGATTCTCTATGTAAATATTCTTTAGTATTGTATTTAGGAGCTTCAAAATAATGAGCAGGAGAGCATATCAGAACTTGTAGAAGAGGCCATAAATGATCAAAAGGATAATCTCATCCCCCATGTTGAGATCCTTCTAAAAATTGTTGAGTTACTCAGTTTGACATCAAATCAAGAGTTGCTGGCTGAGAGTGTAGCTCTGGAAAAAGAGAGAATGAAGGCTGGATATAAGAAAAAGAATGGGAAGGTAGACCATTTACATCAGATGGTTGAAGTGTTCATCATTGTCGTGAATCTTACTGAAAACATGGCAAGCATGATGCTCCTCATAGTTCTTATAAAATTTTCTCAAGAGTGGTCACTTCTTTGTTCATGGGTTAGGGATCCATTGGCATTATAGTTTAGCTTTGTCACCTGATGTCTGGATCGAGGATTTCTTTGATGCTCCCATTATCAACTGTATCATCTATATGGAAATTTAGTTTCACCAACATCTGCCATCCCTATCCACTAACCCCACCCATCCAAAAGAAGAAAAAAAGGGAATTTTTTTTTACATTATGTGCATCATGTACGTAATCAATTCAGTGCCGATATCTTGTAATTCTTCTTAATAAGTTAATGATTCAAATTTCCCACATGAAGCATTTATGTTTTAATAACTAATCTTGAAGTTCAAAGCCATTAATGGGTAAGTGATCATTTTTAATCTAATTATAACCTCAAATGTCAACAAGGTCATACTCATGGTTCTTTGCAATCCGAAATGTTTATAAACCTTAAACACTCTTAGTTGTGAATCAAAGATGGAAGAAGAGAAAAACAATTACTCTAAATTTTAGAAATAAATAAAAAATAATAAAAAAGATTACAGTTTTTCACTTCACCACTCTTATGTTTAACTAAACAATTTTATATGAAGAATCACTGCATAGGATTAGGGTAACCAAATAGTTTTACAGTAAGAATCATTACACAGATTTAGGATAACCAAACAGTTTTACAATATGAATCACTATACAGATTTAGGGTAACCAAACAGTTTTCCAGTAAGAAACATGTTCTAGACTTAAGACAACCAAACGATTTTCAGCAAGAAACACAATTCAGAAGAATGTCTATCGAAAGATTGACATCCATATCCGATATATACACCATTTGATCTACCAAACCAAACACCACCTTAGGTTTCGGTATCCCATCTCCATGTGTTAGTCAATTCATATCGACTATGTTTGATTGCAGGGGAAATTTCAGGGGAAATTTCAAAGGAAGAGAAGTGAAAATTTTGAACTATTTTTTTATTAATCATTATGTCATATAATTGTGTAAACTACTTAAATTTTTTTCTCATATTTAATAAAGATGAAATATAAAATGATTTGAAGTTAGTGATATAGTCATAGGGAAGATGATTACAATTTCTTTTTCTAAGTTTAAAGATTTCACTTTCCCTTCTTTCGATTCCTCCAATAGTGAGATGCTCATTGCACCCGTCCTGTGCTGGAGAGGAGATCTAGTGGAGATCCTCCCAACCATAAAAAAAAGGGACTTAAGGCTGCATTTGGTAACGTTCTTTTGGAACGTTTCTGGAGTTTTTTCGTTCTTTTGGAATGAAAAAATGGAATAAAGTGTTTGGCGCATCATAGACGAGTTTCAGTTTTTTTGAAACAAAAGTGAAAAAAGAACAGTAGAGATTGGAATTGACGGAACAACAATTAGCTGTTCTGTCTTCTCAGTTTTGTTCCAAATTAAAACAAAAAGGAACTATTTGGGGGATTTTAGGGAAATCGTTCCCAATAAACTTGTCTGCCGCCCTAGCTCTTCATTTTTCACAATTTCGTGCTCAGAGAGGAGAGAAGATATGAGTTTTGAAACCGTTCTAGAAATAGATTCACCAAACACATTTTTTTCGTTTAAAAACGACATTTTGACAAAGAAACTGAAATTTTTGTTTTTGACACGAAACATCGTTTCTGAAACAAAAACGTTATCAAATGCAGTCTTAGGCTTAGATCAACCGATTCATTTCACGATCAGCAGGTTCTTTAGGGGAGAGTGTTGTACTTGTACCCCTGTTTTGCCCTTATAGAAATAGTATCCGAACTAGGGTTTAAAAACCCAGAATTTGGATCCGGATAAATCCGGAACGATTCTGATCCATTTATGACTGACATGGTTCCTGAAACAGTATTCGAACCAGGGTCTAACGACCCAGCCAGCACAATCCATTTTTAAAAACCCTGATTAACCCTGCCTGTGCCCCAAATCCCATTGGCAATTAGCCTATTATGTGTGGTCTCTAGAGCCTATAACTTTACCTAAATCTACTTCATAATCTGGATAGCGGGTCAAACCAAATACCCCGAACATTGTAGTTCACTATATAAGTAATCCTTTTTTTTTTTTTGGTAGGAGTATATAAGTAAATCCAAAATCCAATCGGTGGTGACGGTGATGCTTGCTTTTTTCTAAAACAATAACATCTCTTTTTGGTATTCTTTATTTGTTTCCAAGTAGGAGCTTGGAAAGCAATCTTCAAGCTTGGGTCCTCTCTGGCTCTGCATTGTTCGTTTGGTCCAGTAAGGAATCAACTCTCCCTGACGCAATGAATCTATATCTGATCAACACTTTTATTAAATTATTTCCAACTTCACGCTTAAAATTCCTCTACCTATGGGAGACACATTGGCACAACAAATCAGTCAAGGGAAACAAAATGAGACAATCACCTTTGTTTCTGTTAATTTCATCAATTGCAGTTCTTCTGATTGTGGTTTCAGCCATTGTTTCCATACAAACTTCTGAGAGCTCTTTTGGGTTCTCTTTGTCTTCTTCTTCTTTGCCTTCTTCAATTAATAAAGATGACTGCCTCACAGTCTCAGATGGTAATTTTTCTGGAGATCATATTCCTTCTGGTTCTTCCATGGCCAACTACTCTTCTTCCCCTGTTCTCCTACATAGACCATCAAACCTTCTCCCACAACTGGTAAGAACTGAGAAGGCACCGACCCCCCTTCTTTCTTCCATATACCAATTTCCTCAATTAATATAGTGCTCTAATAACTATGAAACCTTGTTCATTCAGAAGAAGAAACTAAGCAAACTACAGAGACTGGAAGCGGGTCTAGCCAGAGCACGGGCTGCCATTAAAGAAGCTGCTGCTAAAAGCCAGAGCCTGAACTCAACTCATCCAGACTCAGATTACATCCCAAGAGGCCCAATCTATAGGAACCCTCATGCTTTTCACAGGTAATCACAACCTCAACTAGTTAATATTCTTCATCTCTTTGTCCCTCTTACAATCTTCTTTACTTCGTTTATTGTTTACTATTTCATTAAAAAAAAAAAACACAAAAGGAGCTATCTAGAAATGGAGAAAGTATTCAAGATCTTTGTGTATGAAGAAGGAGAACCACCCATGTTTCATGATGGACCTTGCAAGAGTATATACTCCACAGAGGGACGATTCATTCATGAGATGCAGAAGAAGGATAAGAATCCATATCTTACAAGTGACCCTAACAAAGCTCATGTCTACTTCCTCCCATTTAGTGTTGTGATGATGGTTGAGTATCTGTACGTGCCTGGTTCCCATGAGATCCATTCTATAGGACGCACTGTCATGGACTACATTGGCGTCATTGCTTCCAAGTATCCTTACTGGAATCGAAGCCTTGGAGCTGATCATTTCATGCTTTCCTGCCATGATTGGGTAAAAACATTCACTTTCCAATGCCACCCAGTTATAATACAAACTTTGTTTAATTTGAGACAGCTTCATTGGTCACTTCCCCACTGCACGTGGGATCCCACTGTCCATGAGATATTAGACCACGAGTCAATGATGCATTAATTGCTCCAACTCATGATCTGGATACGGTGGGATCCTATGTGAGGAGGGTAACTCCTCTCTCCAGATGCGGGGCACAAAATTGGAAGTCATCTTAATCTCTGCATCAGTATTATTTGTTAATGAGAAAATTAAGAACAAAATAAATGAATCTTTGGTTGTATTGTGTAACCACTAATCAGGGACCACGCACATCTACATACGTTCCTCAACTGTTCAGCAACTCCATACGGGTTCTGTGCAATGCAAATACCTCAGAAGGATTCAACCCTTCTAAAGATGCATCCTTCCCAGAAATTAACCTCAAGACCGGTGAGATTACAGGTCTGATCGGCGGTCCCTCCCCTTCTCACAGATCCATTCTTGCATTCTTTGCTGGCCGTTTGCATGGCAATATAAGGTTGTTGCTTCTAAAACAGTGGAAAGACAAAGATAGAGATGTTCAGGTCTACGATCACCTCCCAAATGGGGTATCTTACAGTGAAATGTTGAAGAAGAGCAGGTTTTGTCTATGCCCAAGTGGCTATGAGGTTGCAAGCCCAAGAATTGTTGAAGCCATCTACGCAGAATGTGTTCCAGTGTTGATTTCCGACAATTACATACCCCCTTTCAGTGATGTTCTCAATTGGAATTCCTTCTCTGTTCAAATACCAGTAAGAGACATCCCCAACATCAAGAACATTTTGATGGGTATTTCACAGACACAATATATAAGAATGCAGAGGAGGGTAAAGCAAGTGCAGAGACATTTCGTGGTGAATGCACCACCAAAGAGGTTCGATGTCTTCCACATGATCATTCACTCCATTTGGCTCAGAAGATTAAACTTTCGGTTACACGAGTCCTGACATTTTGAGGAGAAACAGACCTGGCTTCTTACTTCTTAGGCAATAGAGAATCTAATTAAATTCAATTCCTTCATGAACAGTAACCACAAAGAAGTGAGAATGAAGGCGAAAATATTATTAGGCAGTAACTGGCTATGTAATGGAGAAAACCCACATGAGGGAAGTTGTGGATGATCCATCTCCTCTAGCTCTCTGACATACCCTGTTCCATAGCTATACTTGTTCGCCACATTATCATCATCTTCCAGCTGGGCCTCTCAATCAATATTTCAAGTAAAGGAGTTGTATAATACACAGAGTTCATTCAATTTGGATCCCAATATACGATGTCTTTTAGCATTCTTTCTATTAATTAGCATTTTAGCTTTATTCTTCTGTAAATAGTGACCTTGACTCTAAAGCTGGCTCCATTTATTCATTGTACATTTTGTAGACTTTCTGAAACAAATATAGAATTAGTTATCTTCCACCATTGGTACCTGAAGAATTCTTTAAGGGAGCTTAAAGCTGGGACTTGTCTGACTAAAGAGAGAGAGATTGCTTCTTTTCCAAAGTGAAGGTGACGAGAAATAAAGGCTAAGATGACAGCACTCACTAGTCAGCAGTCACTACTAATACCCTTAACTTTATTCTTTTGACTTGGCGAAGACCTTTCTCCCTTTAGCACTGCTAGTGTTGACGGTGTTTATCAAGTTGTCAAAACGGTTAAGAGTCGGGACATGGTGTCCCCAAACTTGATCAGACAGTCTGTCACCAACTTGGGGCATTCAGGTCTCCCTCCAACTTGAGCCAAAATTATAGGCACCATATTCTGTTCCAAACATTCAACCAAATATCCAATAGTTTCCCAAGAGATGGCTTTCACATATGAATCATAACAGTTACAAAATAAAGCTAAACTACTCTGTGTTCTCATAACAGTTACAAAATGAAGCTGAATTACTTCGTGTTCTGATAACTCTAAAAAATACAACGATAAATATCTATTTCTCCCTCTCTATATGTATTATCTAGTAACTCGCAACAGGTTTCAGAATAAGGGACCGTGAAAAAACCACTTATGGAACTATTTCACATCACAGAAAGCCAGAAAGTCTTACAAAAACAGAGAAACCCACAATAACATACTCCAGGCAGCAAAATATTCATGACGTAGCCGGACACCAGAACTCTTGTCATTGATTCCAACAAGAAACCTGCAGTCGCCAACAGAAGGATCAAGGAAAGTGACCATACCAAGCCCATCGAAATCACAACTACGTGCATCCTGCTTTTGCAGCTGATAATAACTGTTGAAGGCATATGAGATGTTCCCCTTTACTCCAATTCCATTGCATGATCCCCCATAATTGAGTGTTGTGCAGTCTGCAACACTGCAAGCAAGTTTGAAATGGTTAACCACACCTGAGAGATCCATCAATGGGTCCGCAACACACCACCTTGATGGAAGGTACTGAATGTCCTTTGCATTCTTCAATAGTCCATTGCCCAATCCAAGGTTCAAGGGGTACTTAGCCTGACCATCAAAGGAGAATATCCCCCAGTGCCTTTCGAAGTTCCCAGGAAGTACGCTCTTTGCGCCTTCATCAAGAAGGCTGAAAAGATAAACATCTGAGGGTGGGACTCCTGGTCTCAGAGGGGTACCCTTGTTACTAAGGACATGATTTATGAGACCCTGGTTGAAGGCCCTTGCAGCAGTGAGATTCGCACTCAGAACTCCATCTGTGGGCCAGCCAATCTCGCCAATGACTATGGGCATCTGACCATATCCAATTCTGTTAAGAGCAGCTACTAGTGTATCATAATTGCCATCAAAAGCATTAGAATAAACATTTTGCCCATCCGTGACAGAGTGAGATGTGCCATCAAAGAATGCATAGTCTTGTGGGAAATCTGTGTTTCCGTAAAGGCTCAGAAAAGGATAGATGTTGACAACAAAGGGAGACCCATTTGAGTTGAGGAAGGAAACAAGCTGAGTCATGATTTGGGTCAGTTCAGGGCGGAAGGCTCCTTGAGAAGGAACAGTTGACTCATATGCATCCGCATTGCAAGGGACAACTAGCTTTATGAAATTTGCCAGATTCGCTTTTACTAAGGACTGCTGTAGATTAAGCAGTGCAGGGACAACATAGGATTGGAATTGACCTGAATAGCTGGTGAGGAATGGCTCATTCCCAACAGCAATGTACCTGTGAAGACAAAGTAGGCATTAACTGCCAGCGGAAAATTTAGAAACTTGGCAGAACTAAATTAACCAAATATAAAATAAATGTGCAACTTAACCACTAAACTTAGATACCATTCTTTTTCAGCAGAATTATGTGTAAACAACACGTTCCTATGAGGTTAAAATTTTCAGCTAATCATTACTTCCAAGGCTCAATTCTGAGTAGGCAACCAAATGTCTATTTCATAAACTCTTTTATTCCCACCTCAACCCTCGCTTGATATTTATTTATTTATTTATTTTTTTAAATCGTCTCAAGGTTCAACTCTGTTAAGAGAGTCAAAGAAAATAATAGAGGGATCTGATAATTTCACAACGGATCCATTAGAATCTGATTCATATGATGTCAACAAAGTATGCAAAAACAGATGCCTTAGCCACAAATACAGCATATCATTCAAGCTCAAGGATGATCTGGTGAGCAGGGATAATACACTAAGAATAATGGACCCTTTTACATTCCTACAATGTTATTTGACATTGGTATATGCATTAATTCTGGAGATGGGTACTGCATTCATCCTGGAACATGGGAAAGCACTGAATAAACCAGACCCTTTTCAATATTTCTCATAGCTTAGACACTAGAGAATGACTACCAAGTTTAGTTTAGGCATGAATAGTGAAGAATGATCTTCAATTGATCAATCCCTCCACCTAACTCTTCCATGTTATTGTTTCAGCATCAAATGCCAACCCCACCCACCA
>NC_056567.1:27428991-27429220 GCF_013358625.1 Macadamia integrifolia | reverse complement strand
AAAAAAAAAAAAAAAAAAAAGCCCAAAAAATGAAAAAGAAAGCTACTTGACTCTAGAAAAATTCAATTCAAAGTCTTGAATGACATACAGATTAGAAAAGCGAGTCCTGGAGTTATTGTTATACATATATATATATATATATATATATTTCTGTATTTTAACTTTACATTACACTTTGAATCATCCAGACTGAGAAGGAAATATCCAATTTTTTTTTTTTTTTTTTCAG